>NC_057411.1:43329819-43553149 GCF_019320065.1 Cervus canadensis | reverse complement strand
AGTGCTGCGATGAACACTGGGGTGCACGTGTCTCTTTCAGATCTGGTTTCCTCAGTGTGTATGCCCAGAAGTGGGATTGCTGGGTCATATGGCAGTTCTATTCCCAGTTTTTTAAGAAATCTCCACACTGTTCTCCATAGTGGCTGTACTAGTTTGCATTCCCACCAACAGTGTAAGAGGGTTCCCTTTTCTCCACACCCTCTCCAGCATTATTGCTTGTAGACTTTTGGATAGCAGCCATCCTGACTGGTGTGTAATGGTACCTCATTGTGGTTTTGATTTGCATTTCTCTGATGATGAGTGATGTTGAGCATCTTTTCATGTGTTTGTTAGCCATCTGTATGTCTTCTTTGGAGAAATGTCTGTTTAGTTCTTTGGTCCATTTTTTGATTGGGTCATTTATTTTTCTGGAATTGAGCTCCAGGAGTTGCTTGTATATTTTTGAGATTAATCCTTTGTCTGTTTCTTCGTTTGCTATTATTTTCTCCCAGTCTGAGGGCTGTCTTTTCACCTTGCTTATAGTTTCCTTTATAGAGAATAGTTTCATTCAAGGCAATGTGTCTAGATGATCAAGGTCCCATCGACCTACAGAGCAAGAGATTTAACATAACCCTGAAGCAAGGCTGTAAACGTGTACTGCTGTCTTTCCAAGTGAATGCTAACAACATCTGATTTGCCTTCCTGATAGGTATTGAAACATATAGTTTTCCCAGATCAATAACTATATTCTAAGGTCAAATATGGAATGGTGATTTCTTTTAGAAAAGGTATAGCTCCAGCACAGACACTATCACTACCGCTTTGTTATATTTATGAAAGTTTGCCATCATATGTCAAAATCCACTGTTTTTTTTTTTGTTTTCAATTAATACATCCTGTATCAGTGAATTAAGAAGGATGTAGTGAAGCCCACCACTGCTACATCATTTAAGTTTTTGAAGATGGCATTATCTGTGCAACTTCATCTAGGATGTACTAGCACTTTTGACTTTCTGTAAATGAGGAATGCAGACAGTTTTACAAGCTTCTACTTGGACTTTTATAGCATAATAGCTCTTCATCCACAGATAAGGGAACACAATGATGGTTCTGTCACCTGCTAAATATATCCATGTGGATTGTGCTCTGTGAGGCTGGGGAAATGACCCAATCACTTCAGAAACTGAGATGGCACATATTTGGGTCAAGAGTCTGCATATCCACGCTCTAAAAGGAATAAGGAGGTTGTCCTCATTCCTATTTTACCAGTGGTAATTCAGATCCCATATCCAATGGCCTTATCAAATCCAGATAGTTTTTCTTCAATAAAAAACTTACTTTTAGTTTCTTTTGCTGTGCAATAGCTTTTAATTAGGTCCCACTTATTTCCCCAGTGCCTCCGACAGTAAAACCTCTGCCTACAATGTGGGAGAGACCCAGGTTTGATTCTGGGTAGGGAAGATCCCCTGGAGAAGGAAAGGGCAACCCACTCCAGGACTCTTGCCTGGAAAATCCCATGGACGGAGGAGCCTGGTAGGCTACAGTCCATGGGGCCTCAAAGATTTGGACACAACTCAGTGACTTCACTTTCACTTTTTTGTTTATTTCTGCTTTTATTTCCATTACTGTGGAAGGTGGGTCATAGAAGATCTTGCTACGATTTACGTCAGAGTGTTCTGCCTATGTTTTCCTCTAAGAGTTTTATAGTTTCTGGTCTTACATTTAGGTCATTAATCCATTTTTAGTTTATTTTTATGCATGGTGTTAGGAAGTGTTCTAATTTCATTCTTTTACACAGAGCTGTCCAGTTTTCCCAGCACTGCTTATTGAAGAGACTATCTTCTCTGTTGTATATTCTTGCCTCCTTTGTCAAAGATAAAGTATCCATAGGCATGTGGGTTTATCTCTGGGCTCTCTATCTTGTTCCATTAGAACAGTACATTTCTGTTTTTGTGCCAATACCATACTGTCTTGATGGCTGTAGCTTTGTGGTATAGTCTAAAGTCAGACATGTTAATTCCTCCAGCTCCATTTTTCCTTCTCAAGATTGCTTTGGCTATTCAGGGTCTTTTGTGTTTCCATACAAATTATGAAATTTTTTGTTCTAGTTTTGGTAGTTTGATAGTTTGGTAGTTTGATAGCAATTGCATTGAATCTATCTATTACTTTGAATGGTGTAGTCATTTTCACAACATTGATTTTCCAATCCAGGAACATAACATATCTCTCAATATGTTTGTGTCATCTTTGATTTCTTCCATCAATGTCTTAAAGTTTTCTACATACAGGTCTTTTGTCTCTTTAGGTAGGTTCATTCCTAGTGAAAAAACAACCCTCAGAATGGAAGAAAATAATAGCAAATGAAACAACTGACAAAATATTAATCTCCAAAATATACAAATAGCTCATTCAGCTCAATACATGAAAAACAAATAACAATCAAAAAGTGAGCAGATTGCTGAAACAGACATTTCTCCAAAGAAGACATACAGATGGCTAATAAACTCATGAAAAGATGGTCAACATATCTCATTACTAGATAAATACAAATCAAAACTACAGTGAGGTATCATCTAACACCAGTCAGAGTTACCATCATAAAAAAAAAATACAAATAAATGCTGGGGAGGATGTGGAGAAAAGGGAAAATTCTTGCACTCCTGGTGGGAATGCAAATTGATACAGTCACTATGTATGGAGATTCCTTAAAAAATTAGGAATAAAACTACCATATGACCCAGCAATCCCACAACTAGAAACATACCCTGAGACAACCATAATTGAAAGAGACACAGGTACCTCAGTGTTCATCACAGAACTATTTCCAGCAGTCAAGACATGCAAGCAATCTACATGTCCATTGACAAATCAATGAATAAAGTTGTGGTACATGTGCACAATGGGATATTACTCAGCCATAAAAAGGAACATATTTGAGTCACTCTAATGCAGTGGATGAACCTAGAGCCTACTACACAGAGTGAAGTAAGTCAGAAAGAGAAAGACAAATATTGCATATGGAATCATGTATATGAGTCTCACGTATATGGAATCTAGAAAGTTGGTACTGATGAACCTCTCTGCAGTGCAGTGATGAGATGCAGATATAGGAAACAGACTTGTGGACACAGTAGGGGAAGGAGAGGGTGGGATGAATTGAGAGAGCAGCATTGTAACATGTGAATTACAATATGTAAAATTAGGTAGCCAGTAGAAATTTGCTGTGTGATGCAGGGAGCTCAAACTGTGTTCTGTGACAATCTAGAGGGGTGGGATGGGGTGGGAGGTAGGAGGGAGGTTAAAGAATGAGGGGCTATGCATATACCTATGGCTGATTCATGTTGATATGTGGCAGAAACCAACACAATATTGTAAAGCTATTATCCTCTAATTAAAAAATAAAAAACTTACTTTTATAGGCTGCTGTTTTGTGAAGAAATATCTACTTTGTTTTGAACAGATATGATCTTTCACTCAGTAGATTCTAGAGTTCAACAACTGGTTTATGTTTGGAAACTGGGTAAGGAAGAGTGATTTTCCATTGGAGTAAGTGACATCAGCTTTCCTTGTACCTGTTCTTAATCTTTTTTTTTTTTTCTGTTGTTGAATTAGCTAAATAAAACTTTATTCTCATTGAATGTTCTTTGAAATGCCATCACCTAGATCCATGTTGCCTTTCTGATATTGCTCCCTTATTACCTCTAATAATTTGTATCCACTTTGCCTCTAATAATTATGAGCCTCAACTATTCTGAAAACCTTCCATTCTTATCTGCTAAAGCTATTCTGTTATCTCTCCTTCATTTCTTTGTAGATCATCATTGTTTCTCTGGCTCAAGGGCCAATTTCAAAAGTATACTAGGTATCCTTGCAGGAGTAGTAAATCCTAAGTCAATGAAGAGTGCCCTCATACAAATAAACTCTCTTCCATCAAACATTCATTGTGCTGCACCCTCCATATCTATCTCGAGGCATGGTCTACTGGTCTCTGATTGTGTCCCTCTTATGCTTTTTCATTCTGACCGGGTTAATGTTAAATATTGACTGAGAACAATGAAGGGAGGAGCAGATCTTGAGAAGGTTAATTATCCTGTTGGCTAGCATTTATCTTGTGTAAAGTCCTGGCATGGTCTTTATACAATGAGAGATCATTCTTTTTTTTTTTTTTTTTTTTAAGTAAAAGACTATTCTTAAGCCTAGAAGGTTTAAGAAAATCTTGGGATTCAAACACACCTGTCCAATATTCCCATCCCAGATTTCAGTGTTCTATTCTTCTATTATCATGGACCTATCTTTATTACAGAAGACTTGCTGGGTCTGTGAATTCAGCTTTCAACCTAACTCTGAAATCCTTATAGCCAAGTCCCAGGCCTGATACTTAGCAAAGTCTATCCTCCAGGTGAAGTTAACAGTCTTTTAAAAATAATTCCATTAAGGCTTACTTGCTTTTCCAGTGTTCTCTGGTTTAATAGTTGCCTAAACTGAGACTAGCATTTTCTCTTTCAGAGCTCTAGGGCAATTGTTAACAGGAAGAGTTCTTAAATTTCCCATTGTTCCATAACCCAGTATATATTCTCACACTTATATATATTCCATCACCATCCACCATGGTTGACAGTTCTATTAACCTGACTTACCACCCACTGTGGTGTCTTGTTGCCATTTGGCCATTTAGCAATGTAACCCTGGGTCTTGGTTTCTGCTGAAAATAATTCTATTCTTGGCTCCAATTATCATAGCTTGTGTTTCCCTTGAAGCAAATCTTGATAAAAGGCTCTGAGTGCAACAGTCTGTTTTCAATGGGGCCACAGGCTAAACCAGTAGGAAATGGGAAACTGAAGCAGGAAATACAAGGTTCTCAATACAGTGTATACTAATGAACAGTTATGAGGTCAACTGGGGCTCAATCATACCGAAGACCTCTGGAAGACTGCATGAAAATGTTTCAGAGTTAGACACTTGCTATGTGGCAAATATTGAGCTGAATGTAAATAAAACAGGAAATATAATGCCCAATTGTTCAGGGAGTATTCTGGGACTTAGAGTTAAATAAGGATAACTGAAATGTGAGTCCGTGAATAAAGGATTAAAATACTCACAAATGCTGTTACAGAGATAAGATCTAGAGAGAAAATATATTTTAAAATCACTTAAATATCAAAAAGTACATGACATTAAAAAACACCCACGGATCATATAAAAGTTCTTTTGATGAAAAATATAAGTTTCCTACTTTACACTTCCCCATTACTAATCTTACTGTCCAGGTTCATCTGCTGTTAACAATTTATGTGTCTAGCTCTTAAGGTAGTTATTACATAATTCTACATTGTCTTTACAAATATTGCTTTAACTTCAGTTCAGTTCAGTCTTTCAGCCATGTCCAACTCTTTGTGACCCCATGGATTTCAGCATGCCAGGCTTCTCTGTCTATCACCAACTCCCAGAGCTTACTCAAACTCATGTCCATTGAGCCATTGATACCATCCAACCATCTCACCCTCTGTTGTCCCCTTCACTTCCCTCCTTCAATCTTCCCAAGCAGCAGGGTCTTTTCAAATGAGTCCATTTGCATCAGGTGGCCAAAGTATTGGAGTTTCAGCCTCATCATCAGTCCTTCCAATAAATATTAAGGAATTATTTCCTTTAGGATGGACTGTTTGGTTCTCCTTGTTGTCCAAGGGACTCTCAAGAGTCTTCTCTAACACCACAGCTCAAAAGCATCAATTCTTTGGTGCTCAGCTTTCTTTATAGCCCAACTCTCACATTCATATGTGACTACTGGAAAAACCATAGCTTTGACTAGATGGACCTTTGCTGACAAAGTGATGTCTCTGTTTTTTAATATGCTGTCTAGCTTGGTCATAACTTTTCTTCCAAGGAGCAAGCATCTTTTAATTTCATGGCTACAGTCATGATCTGCAGTGATTTTGGAGCCCCCCAAAATAGTCTGTCACTGTTTCCATTGTTTCCCCATCTATTTGCCATGAAGTGATGGGACCAGATGCCATGATCTATGTTTTCTGAATGTTGAGATTTAAGCCAACTTTTTCACTCTCCTCTTTCACTTTCATCAAGAGGCTGTTTAGTTCTTCACTTTCTGCCATAAGGGTGGTGTCATCTGTATATCTGAGGTTCTTGATATTTCTCCTGGCAATCTGGATTCCAGCTTGTGCTTCATCCAGTCCAGCATTTCTCATGAGTGGCTCTGCATATAAGTTAAATAAGCAGGGTGACAATATACAGCCTTGACGTACTCCTTTCCCGATTTGGAACCAGTCTGTTGTTCCATGTCCAGCTGTAACTGTTGCTTCCTGACCTGCATACAGATTTCTTAAGAGGCAGTTAGGTGGTCTGGTATTCCCATCTCTTTCAGAATTTTCCACAGTTTATTCTGATCCACACAGTCAAAGGATTTGACATAGTCAATAAGGCAGAAGTAGATGTTTTTCAGGAAATCACTTGCTTTTTTCATGATCCAGCGGATGTTGGTAATCTGATCTTTGGTTCTTCTGTCTTTTTAAATCCAGCTTGAACATCTGGAATTTCATGGTTCACATACTTTTGAAGCCTGACTTGGAGAATTTTGAGCATTACTTTGCTAGCATGTGAGATGATTGTATGGTAGTTTGAGCATTTTTGGCATTGCCTTTCTTTGGGATTGGAATGAAAACTGACCTTTTCCAGTTCCGTGGCCATTGCTGAGCTTTCCAGATTTGCTGGCATATTGAGTGCAGCACTTTCACAGCACCATCTTTTAGGATTTGAAATAGCTCACCTGGAATTCCATCACCTCCACTAGCTTTGTTCACAGTGGTGCTTCCTAAGGCCCACTTGACTTCTCAATCCAGGATGTCTGGTTCTAGGTGAGTGATCACAGCATCGTGGTTATCTGGGTCATGAAGATTTTTTGTTATAGTTCTTCTGTGTATTCTTGCCACTTCTTAATATCTTCCTCTTCCGTTAGGTCCATACCATTTCTGTCCTTTATTGTGCCCATCTTTGCATGAAATATTGCTTTAGTAAGAGCAATTTGTGTCCCAAACTCCCATGTCTATTCCCCCAATTACTCTTCCTCTCAATTGTTAACAGTAAAATTGTTATTTTCTTTTTCTATTTAAATGCCTTTGTGATCACATATATGAATGATAATGCATTTTAAATAGCATGTTTTGGGATGAAGATATTAGTGTTCCTACCCTTGCCTTGGGCTTTCCAGGTGGTGCTAGTATAAAAGAACCTACCTGCCAAAGCAAGAGAAATAAGAAACATGGGTTTTATCCCTGGGTTGAGAAGATCCCCTGGAGGAACGCATGGCAACCCCCTCCAGTATTCTTGCCTGGAAAATCCCATAGACAGAGGAGCCTGGTGGGCTACATTCTGTAGGGTCACAGAGTCAGACAGGACTGAAGCATCTTATCACACATGCACACACTCTTCCCTTAGAAAAGAGATTCAATTTGACATTTTCAATGGTGCAATTTGACTTCCAGTATTAATAAGTGTGTATATTGACAAACCAACTTCCCATTATATATAACACCAAGTAAATCGATGGGAAACACACACACACACACACACACACAAACACAATAGTGACAACAAACCAAAGATAGAAAATTGATTTCATACCTAGCAAATATTCTTGGGCAACTGAGAGATATTTTTTTCAATATTTTCCTTGGCTTGCACCTCCTCTTGAATGATTTTTATGTGTTTAATGTATATCCTGAAATACCTTTTTTTTTTTGGAAGGTGGTATTAACTATGCAGAATTATTCTAACCTTTTAGACATAATTCTTAATTTCAGAAACTGATTTTCAAGTTACAGTGACAATAATAAGCATATTTTGGATACACATTCATAGACCAGAAGCAAAGCTGTCAATATAGGGTAAATGAGGACATTGAAAAAAAATGAGATTATCTCAGGGACTAGGTTCTGGAGACAAGATTCAGGTTTCCAGTACTTCATTGAATGAACACCTATTTCAAGCTATCTCTGCCAAGTGCTGACACTAGACTAGGGAATGAAGCACTCATTTCCCTGTTGGCTCAGATGGTAAAGCATCTGCCTGCAATGTGGGAGACCCGGTTCAACCCCTGGTTCTGGAAGAGACCCTGGAGAAGGAAATGGCAACCCACGCCAGTACTCTTGCCTGAAAAATCCCATGGACGGAGGAGCCAGGTAGTCCATGGCATCACAAAGAGTCAGAAACAACTGATCAACTTTACCGTCTTAAAAGATAAAGTTCTGTAAATATCAAATGAGATAACCAGAGCAAAGAGGTAGAGAAGAAATGTCCCAGTGAACCAAGAGGTGGAGACCTCATACTCTCTGGTAGACCAGGAGGTTTTCTGGAAGCAGAGGTGTTTTTTGTTGAAATATAAAAGAGGAGTGGGATTTTTAAGGAGAATTGAAGTGGCTTATGTTAGAAGAAACAACATTTTGCAAAGAGATTGCTAATTTTTTCCTACTACTGAGATAGAGTTTTAAAAGTTCAAAAATATTATAAATAATTTTGTGTATCTAGAGTAGAGGCCATCAAATGTTTTCTACCAGGGCCCAGGTTGTAAGTATTTTAGATTTTGCAAACCATCAATCTCTGTTTCAAATACTGGAGATATAGCAAGGAGACAGACATAGAAAATCCATAGACACATGGGCATGGATAAGCCCTAATGCAGCTTTATTTACAAAGCAATCAGTGGGCAATATTATTCAGTGGTTGAAAACTCCTGATCTACACTGTTGAGGGCAAAGGGTTTCTGTCCAGCTTGAGTTAGCTGTAGCTAGCAGGGACCAGACTGGGATTGATTCTGAATGGGAATGTTTTAGGTCCTTCTTTGTCATTAATGAGTGAATATGGATAGCTACAACCTTGTAGGCAGACGCTTTACTGTCTGAGCCCCTAGGGACATGTGCCTGGCTTCCCTGATAGCTCAGTTGGTAAAGAATCTGCCTGCAATGCAGGAGACCCTGGTTCAATTCCTGGGTTGGAAAGATCTCCCAAAGAAGGCAAAAGCTACCCACTCCAGTATTCTAGCCTGGAGAATTCCATGGGCTATAGAGTCCATAGGGTCACAGACAGTCAGATGCGACTGAGTGACTTTTTTTCACCCATTCCTTTTTCTAAAGTCATGAATAGATTAAGAGGCTAAAATAGGGGCAGATAAATCAGTTGAAAGTGAAGAGTGAACTCACTCGGTCGTGTCTGACTCTATGATTCTATGGACTGTAGTCTTTCAGGCCCCTCCATCCATATGATTTCTCAGGTAAGAATACTGGAGTGGGTTTCATTTCCTTCTCTGCGGGATCTTCTGGACCTGGGGATCAAACCCGAATCTCCCTCTTTGAAGGCAAACTCTTTACCATCTGAGCCACCAGGGAATCCCAGTTAGGCAGGCACTAAAGTAACCAAAGAAAATAAGTAATGGACTGAACTAAGTAACAACAGTGAGAATTGAGAGATGAAGATACTTAGAAGATGTTTAAGAAGTGACTGAGTGTGATCACTGAGGAAGGTAATGAGAAAGATGAAAATCAAAATTGATGCCAGGATTCTAGCTTGGGAAACTGGGTGGTAGTGAGATCATTCACTAAGAACAGGGCCATAGAGGGAGGCTGGGTTTGAAGGTGAAAATCACAAATTTGGTTTTGAGTATGTTGACCTAAAGATGTACAAGCTTCATCCAAATGGGAATTCCTAATGTATAGATTGTCAGATAAAGTATAAGACTTCTCCATAAATTTGAATTTTAAATGAACAATAAATAATTTTACTATAAATATGCACAAAATATTTCATGGAACAAGCTAAACTAAAAAGTTTTTTTTTTTTTAATCAGAAATTTCATTTTGCTGGATGTAATACAGATTTTCATTTGTTAAATGTGGTAAACCCACAAATTTAGTTGACATGGTCCTTCCCTGGTGTCTCATTGATAAAGAACCCCTGCAGGAGATGCAGGTTCAACCCCTGTGTCAGGAAGATCCCCTGCAGAAGGATGACAACCCACTCCAATATTCTTGCTTGGGAAATCCTATAGACAGAGAAGCCTGGTAGGCTACAGTCCATGGGGTTGCAAAAGGCTCAGACACAACTTAACAACTAAACAACAACAATAGTTGATATAGTTTGTAACTAGGAGAGAGAGACATGGATATGAAATATAAACTTTGTAATGACTTGTATGTAGCTGATGATGTAAGCTCTGTTACTAACCAGCTTTCTGACCCTAGCCAAGATAACTTCACCTCACATTTGTATAATGTGGATTCTATTAGTTGATTTTCTTTAACCTTTTCTGTTTTAAGATAATATATAACTCTGAGTAAACTTTCTTGAATGTATTTACTTATGATTTTTGCACTATTATCTGCCACAAATAACAATTATTGTGATTTGACAGAGTTAGCTGCCTTGTTCAATTTTTAGGGAAGAGCAAATTATCCTTTTCATGCAAGTGTTTCTCTGGCACTGCTTTTTCCACCATTTGATAAAAATTAATTACCAGCCATTCTGATATAGAAATGTTTATTTTTGTAGTATCACTTTCTCTTATTTATTCAATTTGGTCACAGTATGCCATATCTGGATCATAAATTTTGATTTATACTCAAGTCACACTGAGGGATATTGATTCACTTGAACATGCTTGATGCATTTCATTTCTGAATACTAGAGTTGCCTACCAAACAGCAAAATTATTTCTCTCTATTTTTATTCTCAAGGGAATGTAATATTTGAGAAAATATCACATATCATTCCCATATAGGTTTTAGGTCTTATTCTAAAAGGCTGGTTTACAGAAACTAATAAATTTTCCCATATGCCAGCATAATGATGTTAGTGTCCCTGACCTCCACAATTTAAAGAATAATCATAAAATAAATTTTATTAGATTTTTGATAATTTAATAGTACTGATAACTTACAACCAGCTACGTTGTAAACAATTCAATACTGTTATCACAATCACTACAGGTATTGAAACAGTTGAAAGGTTGTTAAGCCATGAAAAGATGCTGAGATTCTTACCCTCCAGAGGAGACAAATTCAATCTGGGGACAGTGATGAGGCTTGGTTGCTCAGAATTTTTGTGTAATAAAGTTTTATTAAAATACAAAAGAGATAGAAAAAGCTTCTGACATAGATATCAGAAGGAGCCAGAAAGAGTGACCCCCCCTCCTTTTCTTTTAGGAGAGTTATGTTTCTAAGGGAAAGGGGCATCATCCCTAAATTGTTGAGCCAACATATTCTCCTAATACTCATATTGAGGGTCTCTGATCCAGGACCCCCGAGTAATAGTTGGAGGAGGTTGTGGCACTCATAGGAGCCTGGACAACAATTTGTAACTTAAATGCTTTCAGACGGTTAGAAACAAATTTCATTTTACAGTTACAGATGGAAGGCAAAATAGTTATTAAACCAAGTTAAAGGGTAATCAAAATTAAAAGTCACATTATGTCCATAGTTAAGGTACAATATGTTATAGCAGTCCATCTTACAATTGCTAGACGTCATCACAGAGTTGAGGAAAGTCCTTTCCTTGAAGCGGAGAAGCCCGCCATGGGAAGTCTTCAATTGAAGAGGAGGGGAATGCTCCGCAGATCCAGCAATTAGACTGATTGTGAATGCAGTGTAGGAATGAGTCCAGGACAGGAAGGCGCTGTCTTGAGGGTCAACCAGCAGACCCAGGACTTTTGGAAGCAAGCAGCAGAAGCAAGCCCACCTAGATTCTTAGGCCTACCTCGGTTTCTGGCTCAGACAGTGGCTTGTTTGACTCAAAGACTGGGTCAGGAGTTAACCCCCTGGGAACGTCTGTTGAGAAGCTAAAAGGTGAGTCACATAGTTAATTTTAAGGCTTCAGGATCTGTGACAATATCTGCGCACAAAAACAGTCTGTCATAGAGACAGTCCCTTCTTCTTAGGAGCAGTTTGAGCCCTCATCAAAGCTACGGGTAAAACTTTAAACTGACCGTCTTGTCTTTCCTACTTAGCTTACATGTGTCTTTTATTAATGTCATTAGCCTTTTCAACTTTTTCTGAAGATTGGGGTCTCCAGGAATAGTGTAAGTGATATTCTATTCTTAGAGTTTTTAAGACCCCTTGAGTTATAGCAGCTTTAAAGATGGAGCCATTGTCACTCTGAACTTTAGAGTTTAGGATCCCACTAACCTCTTGAGAAGTCAGTATAGTATAGTAAGATTTTGCCCATTCATTAACCTCAGGCTTTAGTGAATATTGCCTTTATGGGAAAACAGGTGAGGGTCTTTGAGCTTGATAATGACAGGAACAGCATTTTGTGCTTGACCCACAGTTTTTTCATCAGCTCACACTTTAGAACTTACATTTTGTTCAATTAAAAGAGCAGGTTCCCCATATTTATGAAAACAGAGGCCTGGACCTTGCACAGTATATCCCTCCCCAGAAGGGGTGAGGGAGATTCTGGCACAATTAGAAACTTGAGAAAATAGCACAGAGTTCCAGTTGCAGCTTAAAGTATGACTGAAATAATAGCATTTGGCTCATCCAGACAGCCCCATTGAAGTAGTGAATGGGAAGGAAAGCAGACCAAGGGCTTTAGTGAGCTGAAATTTGCCCCAGTGTCCAAAAGAAAATTGACTGATTGGCTCTCCACAGTTATTAATACCCAGGATCCCTCAGGTGTTATTAGGATGGGAGCTTGGTTGGGGAACCCTGGATACCTTCAGTCCTGATTGTCTTGAGAGTCTGACCCCTGGGGCTTACACCTCAACGGGCAGTCTCTTTTCCAATATGGTCCTTTGCAGACTGGACATGGAGCTGGGGGCGCCTTAGATGCCTGAGGGCAATCACACTTGAGATGCCCCTCCTTTCCACAGTAATAGCAAGCCCATCCTTTTTCACCTGGGTCCTTCGGGGGCATTTTTCTCAGGCTGTTTCAGAGCAGATTTAACAGCCTTTCCTGGGGCTTCAGTCCTTTGTCTGGTTCTTTTTTCCTTCTTGTATTCTCTGCCATAATACACCGTCTGAGCCAGCTGTAACAGTTTTTTAAAGACTGATTTGGTCCAAACTCCTGTTTTTGTAATGTACAGCAAATATCTGGAGTCAACTGAGTGAGAAATCTATCTTTTAAGATCCTTTCTCCCTCTGAACTTTTAGGATCAACATCTGCAAGTAAACTTGCAGACAGCCTCCTGTAGTCTATCTAGGAATTTACCAGAAGTTTCCTTCTCTCCGGGTTCTATGTCAGCCAAATGAGCATAGTTTAAAGTCTTGGTGGCGCTCACTTAAGTCCTTCAAGAATACACCTGATAAAGTGGCTCGGTTACAGGAACTTGTTGGCTCCCAGTGGGGAGGGGAGCTACTTCGTGCTTGCTCTTTCCCCTTGTCTCACATTCAAGCCATTCATCTCCAAAAACAGTAGTTTCCCCCAAAACTCAAGCTCTTGAGTCAGGAGTCAGCATCTGTCATAAGACATATGTTATATCTCTTCAAGTAAGTGCATAAAGTAAGGCTAGCCCCCAAAAGGCTTTTTGTGTACTTTTGTGTATTTTTTGGACCCACTTGATAGTCTCGACTGCAATTGGTACTGTTTGAATTTCTACCAAGACTGAGGCAACCCCTCCTGGAAGGGTGCCCTGACTCTCAGCCTGTTCAGTTGGGAGCCCCAGATACAGCGGCAAAGTAAGAGAACAGAAGGGAGCTGAAGGTTTCACACCCAAATCTGTACCCTTAGGACACAAGTCTGACATGTCTTGCAGAGGGATAAAGAGCAACACTTATGTCACTTCTACCCATTTCCCTTGTTTTCTACAGAACTGGTCTAGTTGTAAAACAGTAATAATTGAGACCTTTCAACAGGCCAGTATTCCCTGACTTCCAAAGGATACGTGGTCATTCAGTATCACAGAAGAAGATCAGGCATATCTTTTTAAATTCTGGGGATCAAACTTGTCCCAGTTTTTTCAAATACATTTTAAAGAAGTGGTTCTGGAACTATTAGCTCCCATCTCTAAGAGAGAAAAAAGCGGCATATACAGCCATGGCTTCTTTCCACTGGAGGTGTCCCTCCCTGCTCTAGATGGGGATGTAGACAGACTTTCCATCAAAGCTTTCCTTCCCTGGTCAAACTTAGTCTGTCCCTTACCGATGCAGGTCTGTACTCACCCCTCCCAGTTCTACCATGGAGGCGGGGTGGAGATGCACCAGGGGTAGACCTGATGGCATCCCAGGTTGATTTTCAATTCCCTACCACCAAGACATTTGTCTGATTTGCCCTTTTCCTCTGATGCCACCTGGGGTGGAGCAGAGTAGCTTGCCCCAAATGTTTCCCAAGCTAGGACTGCTAGGGGAAGCATCCATCTTATGTGTGCCCATGCACACTCCTGAGTACAGCTCTGACCACGGTAGAAGTGTTGAGACGTTGCCATATCAGTATATGTGATAGTGAAAGTGTCAGCCGGTGAGGAAAGAGTGATTTTTGTCCTCAAGCTACTAGGACTAATCCTTCCAGTTTATTTCCACAGATTCCACAAAAGAATATCTAAGTTGAGACAAAAACCACCAGAGAGCCTCTTCTGGTCCACTAAGAGGTAACAGTACCAAAGGAAGAAGCCCACTGTACTTCCAATCTGACCAGATCCTGCAACTCCCGATCTGTGTCTCCAAAAACCTCATGGTCACCAGCAGTGCTTTTATCCACGTAGATAGGCAGCACAACCATGACAAAGACTCACTTTCAGGTCACTGGCCCCTGAAGCAGGCAGTCAAGAGAGTGACCTCTAGCCTGAGAGACATGCCCGGAGCTAGAGCTCAGCCTCACTCCCAAATATGCTCTTGTAAATTTCGGCTCCTAGCAAAGCTAGGCACTTCCATACTTGGGGTCTAAGTAAAAGTACATAGTAACAGCCTGGATCACAATCCCCTTGAAAGTCTATGATCCAACAGATTAGGTTAGTAGTTCTAATTCCCCATGCAATTATGAAATGGTCAGAGACTAGGGAAAAGACAACCAAGAAAGAAAAGTTCGGTCCACACACTTTGCCCATCTCTGGCCGCTCCCCTTGCAGGGATGTTGGGTATCTCTTGATACTGGCAGGTCAGTATAAATCCCCAACAAGGCTACCCTTTCTGGAGCTGCCTTCAGTCATTACGAGGCACCACAAAACTGCAGAGCAGGGCTCACACTCACAATGTGTCATTCATTCACTCAAGCACACCTGAGAGTTAGCAAAGTAAAGCAGAAAACGTGTATACTGAGAAAACAGAGAGTCTAGAGCTCTGAATGTTCTTACCTTGTCCTGAGGATCCCAGACGAGCCCCAAGATGATAGCTTACAGTGAACGGTGTCGGCTTCATGACCTCTGAAGAAGGTTTAGTTTCGGGAACAGGGGCCAGGCTTGATCACTCAGGAGCTTTTGCTTAGCAGAGTTTTATGAAAGTGAAAAGGGACAGAGAAATCTTCTGACATAGACATCAGAAGGGGGGTGGAGAATGCCCCCCTGTTAGTCTTTAGCCAGATGTTTTATGTCTGTTAGAAAGCTATTAATCAGATAAGAAAGAAGCCTCAAGGCTGACCTAGTTTCACCAGGCCCCTCTCCCACAATATGCATTTTTGAGATAGGATGGAATGAGGTGTGTCATCCCCTGGCCATAAAACAATTGATATGAATACTGATTTGTTGAGCTATTATCAGCCCAAGGTTTGAGAAAAGAAAAAAGATTTAGTCTTAGGTGGAACCATTTTGAAGAAAGGCAAATTCCAAAGCATATGCATAGTTTCATTAACATAGCTTAAAAAAATATTTCCATAAGAAAAACTCATTGGTTAGCTCAAGGCTTGAGAAAAGTTAAGTTTAGGTGGAACCAGGTGTCATCGTGGCAGCACAGGATTTTAAGAGACACTTTCAGCCTATTTCCTCTGCTTGGAGACACCGGGCCTTCCTGCCTGTTACCCTCTCACAGTTGGTACAACTAAATGATTTACTAAAGGTAGTGCCCCTTGTGGATAAAGGAACTAAATTTGAACCCAGGTTTTCTTGCTTCAGATTTTATTCTCTCCCCATTGTACCATGCCATCCCTCTTGATTTCATAGACTTTCTTCACCAATGATGAGTCATTTTCGAGGATATTGCATGAGGTTGTTGTATAAAGGACACGGCATGTGTGCTCAGTCACTCAGTCTTGTCTGACTCTTTGCCACCCCCTGGACTGTGGTCCTCCAGGCTCCTCTGTCCACGGAATTTTCCAGTCAAGTATACTGGAGTGGGATGCCATTTCCTCCTCCTGGGGATGTTCTTGACTCAGGGGTCAAACCTACAGCTCCTTCATCTCTTGCATTAGCAGGTGGATTCTTTACCACAGAGCCACTTGGGAAGCCCATAAAGAACATTAGAGAAATCTTAAACAGATTTTAAAGGAGAAAAGTCAAATCCTCCCCTCCACCAACTGAGCTATAGTTGGTGCACGTCAAATAGTATTAAGAGGGCAGATTCCCTCCTACTTGGCGTAGAGAGCAAAGCATCTGCCTGCAATGCGGGAGACCCAGGTTCGATCCCTGGGCTGGGAAGATCCCCTTGGGAGGAAATGGCAACCCACTCCAGTACTCTTGCCTGGAAAATTCCATGGACAGAGGAGCCTTGTAGGCTACAGTCCATGGGGTCATAAAGAGTCGGACACAACTGAGCGACTTCACTTCACGTCACTTCCCTCCTATTACCACAGAAACTAAACAATAACAACAACCGAGGGACAGGCGGTCACACTGAAAGGTGCTGAATATGGCTGCCATCTTGATTGTGGTGATGGTATCACTGTGTACACGTACATCCAAGTGTAATCAAATCACACACATAAAATATGTGCAGTTATTTGTATATTAATTAAAATTCAATACAGTTGTTATAAAATAAGAAAAAATAAATAAAGGACAAATTTCTATCTCTTAAAGAGTTAGAATAGATAATCTGAAGACTTAAAAGTTCAGGAATGAATACAAACGATACTTGAATGGTATTTAAAATGAAATATCATCTATAACACTGTGTCCTTTTACGTTACTGATGAATCGGTATGCATCCAGAAGTGGGCAATTACATTTTCAAGAGGTTTAGAAACTAGCTATGGAAACAGCACTTGAAGGAGTTTTAGACAGTTTACATTGGAGAAGAGGTAATGCTGAATGTCATGCAGAGAGAAATCCATTCTTTGTGACATCCAGAATGTCCTGGATTAATGGAAAGTAAAAGGATGGGAAAGCAGAGAGAACGAAGAGGAGGAACAGAAGGGCAGATTCATATTTAGTAAGCTTCTCCTGTGCACCAAGGAATTTACACATGGAAATCTCTAAGCTTCTGGTAATTTGCTCAGAAGTTCTGAGTTGAGAATTTGATAGACATTCTACATTATGCAATATGCATCTACCTCCTAATCAACATTGTATTTAAAAATCTCAAGAAATTATGACTGCTCCAAATAGTCCTAGACCCCAGTATAGATACTGAACTAGCAAATGTATACTTTCTGTTTTCCCATCTTACTAAACACTTGATCTTATGATGTTGGAAGATAAAGGATGAGGTAAGCATGTATTTTGGCCACCTCTTGCAAAGAGTTGACTCATTGGAAAAGACCCTGATGCTGGCAGGGATTGGGAGCAGGAGAAGGAGACGACAGAGGATGAGATGGCTGGATGGCATCACCGACTCGATGGACATGAGTTTGTGTAAACTCCGGGAGTTGGTGATGGACAGGGAGGCCTGGCGTGCTGAGATTCATGGGGTCGCAAAGAGTCGGACACGACTGAGCAACTGAGCTGAACTGAAGCATGTGTTAGATTTTACTGTCCAGCTTTTGTTCCCTTTTCATCTGCTACAAGTCTCTCCAATCTTCCGTGGTAATCCTTCTTTCCTCAAGCTGTAACCTGTGTAGGTTCGGTGGTTCAGACTTTTCACTGCTCTACAGGCACCAGTACTTTTAGGAAATGAACTCCATTTGCACATCTCTATGGCAGTGGCATCACATGGGTCACAAGAATGGTTTTGCTAACCAGTTTGTGGCAGTAAGTGTCAAACTGAAGGCTTCCTTTCTTCCTTTCCTTCTTTCGTTTCCTTTCTCTTTTCTTATTTTTAAAATGTATTCCTGGGGGAAAAGGGAAGAGGAAGCATGCTGTTTAAAGGAAATTTGATACTAGTATGTAAATAAGTGTCAGAGATCTAATGCACAGTATAGTAATTATGGATAGCAGAAGTGCATTATAAACATCAGACTTATTAAGAGATTAGCTATTAATTGCTGTCTCTACAAACAGAATTGTTTACTGGATTCAGTGCTGTGAAGACATGAGCCAAGAGCTGCTGGAGACCTCATATAGCAAAACTATGAAATTAATTATGGGATTATCTCAGACATTCATTAATATCTTAAAGGAAATCAGACCTTGAAGACAGAAAAATATAATGTTAGTGACTCAACCACCTTTCAGCTGTTGTGTGTAGGAAAGAGATAACCCAGGACCACACTTGAATTTTGTAGACAGCCAAAGCTTATCTTAAATGATCTTGGTTTGGAGATGTTTTCCGTCTTTTATAATTAGTCAACATAAAGGATTTTCTTCTACTTGGACACTCTTCAGCTATGTCCTCTCTTGTGTGACTCTTTTTGTTTCCCAAACTCTGGGATCCATCAACTTTAACATGCAAGTTATTGCAACTCTCTGTCATGAATGGTTATAAATATATCTCCAAATGCAGGTTTTTATGATTCCATAAATAAGTGATATCATAGAGTACTCACCATTTTCTGACTTGCCTCATTTAGCCTGTCTTCCAAGTCCTTCCATAATGTAACATGTAGCGGGATTTCCTCCTTTCTTGTGGCTGAATGAGAATTCACACTTTTATCCATTCATCCCTTGATGGATACTTAGATTGCTTCCATTTTTTTGGTTATTGAGAATAATGATGTAATGAGTATAGATATCTCTTCTATGTCCTGTTTCCATTTCCTTTGGGTGTATACCCAGAAATGGGATAGCTGGGTCACATTTTTGTTCTGAAAACAAATAGCAAAATGGTGGTTACCAGGGGCTGCTGAATGAAGGAAAAAGAGAGAGATTATTTAGGGGCACAAACTTGCAACTAGTAGATAGGTCTTGGAGATGTAACACACAGTATGGTGATTATAGACACCAGCACTGTATTATAAGCATCACACTTAAGAGACTAAATATAATTTTTCTCACCACAAAGAAAGAAATGATAATTATGTGGCATGATAGTGAGAGTCGCTCAGTCGTGTCCGGCTCTTTGCAACCCCAAGGACTATACAGTCCATGGAATTCTCCAGGCCAGGATACTGGAGTGGGCAGCCTTTCCCTTCTCCAGGGCATCTTCCCAACCCAGAGATTGAACCCAGGTCTCCTGCATTGCAGGCAGATTCTTTACCATCTGAGCCAGAAGGGAAGTACAATATGATAGAAATGTTAATTAATGTTACAGTGACAATTATATTCCAATATATATATGTATCAAATTAACCCATTGTATACCTAAAACTTGTGCAATGTAATACATCAAATGTATATCAATAAAATAAAAGAGTAATGGGGAATTGTGGGGAAAAATAAAGTAATTTTGTTACATTTAACACATAATGGCAAATAATATGAAGGCAGAATTGACTGTGGATTCTTAAATAGTTAGATGCTAATGGGCAAAGGAATTTCATGTTCATCCCAAGGCAGGCTGGATAAAAATAAAGGAAAATGACAAAACCTACATCCTCTCTAAGGAGGTGAAGGTTGGTTGAGAATCTCTGACAGTGATTTGCTTTTATGCAACAAAATTCTTAGACTAAAGTAGAGGGAGAGAGATTTTTAGCAAATACAAAAGCCCTAAAGCAGGAGAGGACATAATCCTTAGGAGCAAAGCAAGTTGGTTAAGGTGGCTAAAATGCAGACAATGATGGGGTTGTCTTATGGAAATTGGCCAAAGAGAAAAATAAGGGCCAATCTTGTTTATTATGGAACGTTTCTTTATCATAAAAGAAATAAATTGTATGGGTTGAATTGTAGCCCCTCAAAATTCATATGTTCAAGTTCCAACCCCCAGTACCTTGGAGTATAACTGTATTTGTAGATATGCCTTTAAAAAGATGGAAAAGTTAAACAAGTCCATTAGGATGAGGCTCTAATCCAATTTGATTAGTACCCTTATAAGAAGAGAAAGAGTTGCCAGAAATGCCTTTGAATAAGAAGAGATAGAAACACCAGAGGATGGCCATACAAGGACTAAATAGGGAGAAGATAGCTGACCATAAGTCAAGGAGAGAGTCCTGGAATAGATCCTTCTCTCATAGACCCCGGAGGAAACCAACTCTGCCAACATTTTGATCTTGGACTTCCAGCTTCCATTACTATGGAAAAATAAATTTCTGCTTGTTAAGCCAAAAGATCTTTCTTTCTCATTTATCTATATCTGTAGATAAAAATTGATGTAGATAGAACACAGGTTCATATCTGAGCTTTGCTGCTTACTTAGTGTAATATGTGTTTCTCAGTTCAGTTCAGTTCAGTTCAGTCGCTCAGTCGTGTCTGACTCTTTGCGACCCCATGAACCACAGCACACCAGGCCTCCCTGTCCATCACCAACTCCCGGAGTATACCCAAACTCATGTCCATTGAGTCGGTGATGGCATCCAACCATCTCATCCTCTGTCATCCCCTCCTCCTCCCACCTTCAACCTTTCCCAGCATCAGGGTCTTTTCAAATGAGTTAGTTCTTCGCATCAGGTGGCCAAAGTATTGGAGTTTTAGCTTCAACATCAGTCCTTCCAATGAATATTCAGGACTGATTTCCTTTAGGAATATTTGTTTATATTGGTCCAGAAATATTTTTCTATAAGCAGGACCACAACACAATGCACAATGGCTGGTATGTAAGGTATAGTCAATATCATTCATTTGATTAAGTGATTATTATAATCAATAAGTTGACATTCAGAAAGTAATTTCCACTGTTCTCTATTTATCATAGCTTTATTAGAGCAATACTCAGGGATACTTGGTCCCCTCAGCAGTTTTCAATGACTGAAAAATGCACCAGTGAAATGACAAATCAAGAACGGAAAAACTGGTTAGGGTCGAGGCATTAGAAATATTCTCAGAAATTAGCCAGTCCTCCTCAGGATTGCCATATATTCCATATTTCGCAGAAGCCCTGTGATTTAAAATTACTGTCTAAAAGTAATTATAGATGAACCCCCTTTTACTTTCAAGGATGTATGAGTTTGCATAATAAATGATATGAGACACTAGTCCTATTGTCTGTTGTAGAAAAGCAAAGCTCTTCCCTAGTAAGATCACATGACAGGGGCTCGGGAAATCATTACATGCCTTAGTCCATCGCTGAACAACTCACACCCTAGAAAGTTCACAGCCTTGTAATCCCCCTCCCTGGCAACCAATTATTCCCCAGAGCCATCAAAGCAAACACATACCGATTCCATTTTTACTTTTCCTTGTCTCGAAGTAGAATTCCTGTGAATATTTGGAGACTACTATATATTCCCCTTTAGTCTTCTCATATTTGCACAATATGTTCCTAGTTACATTATTTTTTCATAATTTATCATTTCCAGATTTCTCATGATGGTGAGCACACTCCCATGGATGAACTCTAAATCGCCAATGATACCTCAGAATCTCAGAGTATCTCTGTTCTCTTCCAATATACATTTCACATCTCTCTCTTTTTTTCTTGTTCAAATTGTCTTTCTGCTTTTGTTCTTCTTTGATTTCTGAAAAAGAGATAGCCGACTCTCCTGTTTCTGCCCTTCCAGACCGTTTGTTCTTAAACTTTGCCATAGCCATCACTTCCTATCTCTGCCCCTTCCGTTGCTTACACTTTCAATCACTGTTGCTATCTTCTGATTACTCTCTTCCCTTTGTCTTTTTCCTGTATCACCGACTGTGTATCACTAAGCATGGGCCTGTTATTAATGTACTCCCACTCTTCTCCTTTGTCACTGAATTACTGCCAACTGTGAGCAATATGAGTAGCAAGGTCAGGCAGTCAAAAGCTAGAGTGAAAAATGTCAAATCGAAGGGTAACAAAACCTGCTTTTATCCACATTCTGCTTCCATTTTCCTGCAGATCACACTGTATTTTAAAGTTCTATGAAATAATATTACAGATTTTCTTATTATCATCACACCTAGCATTCAGTAGAACTGATCCCTGAAAAAAAAAAATGAATAATGAGGTTTTGGTGAGAGTCTAAGTGTGAAATTAACCCAAATAGAAAAGATTTATATTCTGAAGAAGCCTGGAAGAATAAGGAGCATTAAATTGCAAAGACAGGATTGACCCGCCACATAGATAGATTTTGTTTGGATGCAGAGTGAGTAAATATAGAGATGGAGGTGTTGAAATGCAGTAGTTTTTGCACTTAAAGAGTCCCTCATTAAATCTGTGATCAATTAAATAGACTTTCTGAATTTCTTATTGAGATGTAAAATTTAAAACTATGTATGAACCTCCACAGAGGTCTATTTACTAGATTTTATAAAGAACTATTGCATATTTAGTGTTCAATATGTCACTGGCACTGTGTTAGACATTTTCACACATTTTTTTAAAACTTTCTATTTTAAAATAATTTCAGTCATATGAAAGAGTTGTGAAAACAGTACAAAGAAATTCCCATAAACCAGAGGTTCTAAACTGGCAGGGATTTTATGTCTCCTTCCCTGAGTATGTTTGGCAATGTCTGGATCAATTTTTGGTTATCACAGCTAAGAGGGTGTTGCTCCTGACATCTGGTGGGTAGAGGCCTAGGATGCTGCTAAACATCCTACAATACATAGGGTAGCACCCTGTAACGTAACTCCAGTCCCAAACACCAATAGTTCTGAGTTGGGAAACCCTGCCATTAACCATTCATCCACATTCCTCAAAAGTTAACTTCTTATGTAGCCATAGTACAAACATGAGAAGAATCAACTCATTGGAAAAGACTTTGATGCTGGGAAAGACTAAAGGTAAAAAGGGAAGGGGACGCCAGAGGATGGGCTGCTTAGATAGCATCACTGACCTGATGGGCATGGATTTGAGCAAATCCTCAGGCATAATTGAGGACAAAGGAGGCTGGTTGCTGCAGTCCATGGGGATGCAAAGAGTTGGACTTGACTTAGCAACTGAACAACAACATAATACATTAATTTTCATGATCTGACACTTTTGAAGACAATTGACCAGACATTTGATAAAACTTTCTCTTGCTTTTGTGGAATGTATTTTTAAAATTCACATTATTCATTTTTTGATAGAAATACCACAGAAAGGATAGGCCATCTTAGTGAATCATGGCAAGAGGCAGACAATTTCTTCTTCTTTTTTTTTTTATTAGTGAGGATGTTAATTTTGATCACTTGATTAAGATGGTGTCTTCCAGGTTTCTTCACTGCAATGTAACTATCTTCCTTTCTTAATTAAGCATCCTATGATAGTTACTTTTAGATTATGTAAGTATCCCATATTTCATCGTATATTTATCAGTTCATTATCGTACTCATTAATGATTCTTGCCTGAAAAAAAAAGTTGTTACTTTAGAGTTTGGCCAATGTTGTTTTCCTATTTCCATCAAGTAAAAAACACACTTGTCAGTTAGAATTCTTTTATAAAGAAGAGCTTTCCTTCATCTTCTATGCTTTTGTGTATTCAATTATTCATTGATTTCAACACAGACTGAAAACAGTTGATTTTTTTTCTAGCTTTCTATCTTCTCCTTTCCTCATGCTTTCCTTCCTTTTTCTCCCCTCCTTTCTCCTTCTTTTTCCTCTTCTTCCCTTCCCACTCCTCCTTCTTCTTCATTTTTATCATCATCATCATTATTATTCTTACTGTTATTTTGCTCAATGTGTACCATATGCGGCCACTGAGAACCCCTTCAAGTTGCCTTTTATGCATTTTTAAAGTGCGTGCACCAACTTCTGAGCACCTCCTTCCCTTTCGGCTACTACAATACATTCCAGACTCAGCTTGTACTTTCTCTGCCCTGACCCTGGAATCAGCCACCTCTCCAGAGTCCTGGTTATTATTTGAGAATGATATTTAGAAACCAACTTTAGAAGCAAATATGCTCAATGGCTTTGGGGTATCATTGCTTCTAGTTTCTTTCAGTAGAAAGAGTTAAGAAATACAGGTAAACATTCATACATATATATTTCTAACTCTACTATCTCTCAGATTATCTATTTTGAAAAGAATATTTGATATACATACCTCCGATTTTAACACAACACCAAAAGCTTTTACCCTTTCCCCTCTCCTTGTTTATGACTTCCAGAAATTGAGAAAGGTGGCTTTTATTATTTGCAATACATTTGCTTGTTAGCTCCATTATCAAATACTTATAAATAGTTTTAGGAATTCTCACCCCTATCAATATGAACATTGCCTACTGATTAACATAAGATATTCATGCACGGTTTTCTTGATCTTTAGTCATTGAGCATATAATAAAAAAGGCCCAAAGTTATCTTATCTCTTTTTTCTAATTTATTTGCTGCTTATTTGTAATAAAATCTGTGTCCATTTTCTTCCTATGACATTTCATTTTGGGCTTGCTCTTCATTGTTGCTTATTTTAAGCATTTTGAATTATAAAAATATTAAACAGTAGAATGATACAAAACACTATGTTCAGAGAAGTGTCACCTTCTCCAACCAACCCTTCTATCCCAGTTTCATCCTCCCATCCATCTCACTGTTTCATTTATTTCTGTAGACAAGCAATCTTAGTGTTCTCTGCCTTATCAGTCCCGGGTTTCTTTTCACACTAATGGACAGACACATACATATTTTTTTATGTTCATGTTTTACATAAATGAGAGCATAATAGAGCTACACTTTTGCTATAGACACATTGCTTTACTTAATACTTGAAAGATCCTATTGAAATATTAGAAGTTAAGTTATTTGAGAAGTCATAAAAATGATTTATGGAGAAATTCCTATAATTGTTCTTGGACAATATCTTACCTATACTGGGTTCAGTCTCTGTTAAACTAAATTTAATGTTAAAAGTTGTGTTTTTCCAGAATGTCCATTGAAGTTAATTATTTACTTTCTTAAAATCTTTATAGGTTATCTGACACACAAAATAAAATGCAGATTTATTAGTCTGACATTAAAGATGCTATAGGTTCTGACTCATTTTATGGCCTCATCACTTGCCACTCTATTTCCTAATCTCAATCCTCAAATATTCCTTGCACATTCTCTAAACTGAAGTCACACTGAACAACAGAGTAAGACAGTTTTCCAAACACATCAATTCCTTTCATGCCTAAAGGGGTCTGATTGGAAAAATCCTCTAAGCGTTTAAGACAGGTAAACGTCACCTCCTGTATGACAAATGTACTCTTTCCTAAAGGATAAATGAGGTTTACTCTTCTTGATCCAATGATTGCAGCCTTTACATATTTTTATTTGTTACTACATATTTTAATTTTATGTCTTTGTCCCTTGAGAGTAGCCATCTTGAAAACAAGGTCAAGTCATAGTCCTCGTCTGAATATTTAAGAGATTAAATAATATCTAGCAGGTTTTCAGGTGGTTACTGAATTATATATTGAATTCAATAAAGATAAAAATAAACACTTTTAGTGACAAAAATCAATAATAGAGATTCCAAAATTTAGATGTAAAATAGCTTTTTATAAATCCCTGTCTGATTTCTATATAAAAAACTGCTTATTAATGCATTCTTACTACAAAACTCATTCTATATTTTAACAACTAAGAAAATTTGTCCTTCAGCATAAATCTATTTTACATTAATTTAATTACATTTTTATCTCAAATGATAGCATACTTAAAAAAATTACCTAAAATAATTCAGAGAAAATTGTTTTTTATTTCTAAATGGTATACATGCTGCCTCTTTCATGTAGAAATTTCCAGTAAACTCTGGATAACTACACTTTTATTTTCTTAGTTTTTTTTATATGGAATTGACATTTTCCCCATGTGCAGGGTTTATATGTAACCCAAATATGTTCAGTAAGATCATAAAATACCCCTTCTTGTGATTGGTTCAAGAGTTAGCATGTGATCCAACTAGAGTAGATAAGAACTTATTCAGTGTAAGGCTTTTGGTGAAATGTTAAAGTAAAATTCGCTCATGGTGAGGTGATTACAGTGAGCCCTGACTGTAAGCCTGGAGCTTTGGGCAAGCATCTTGTCTCAAGGAGAATGGAAACTTCATGGAGAAAGTAAAGCCCAAGGTAGAAGAACCAGGGCAAAAACCTCAGGTTATTAGTTGAGCACTTGAAACCACCTCCACTACCGTACTTTTCAGCTGTGATGTCCTCTTCTATATGAAACAAGCAGAACATTTTGGGTAAAGGCAAAGTGAGAAATTTAAACAAACTGCCTAAGAACAGAAGTTGGCTTTTTTTAAAATTTCTGTAAAGGGCCAGATAGTAAATATTTTAGGCTTTGTGAATAATACAATCTGTGCAAATTACTCAGTTCTATTGTAATGGGAAAATAGCCATAGACAATACATACATGTATGAAGTATATTCCAGTAAAGTTTTATTTATGGATATTAAAATTTGAATGTGAATAATGTCATATTATTTTCACATGTTTCTAAATGTTATTTTTGTTTTGATCCTTTCTAGACACTTAAAAATTAAGAAAAAATTAACTCCATAAGTCATACAATTATAGGCAATGGTAATCATTTGGTCCATGGGCCACACCTTGCCATATCCTGTTTAATGGCATGAGCCATTACGTGGGACATCAGGAGAGATAATATTTACAATTTCTACATCAGGTTTCCCATTTCTTGGACTTCCTTTCAAACAGAGATTGTTGTTGCTGTTCAGTCTCTAAGTTGTGTCCAGCTCTTTGCGACCCCATGTGCTGTCGCATGCCAGGCTTCCTGACTCTTCACCATCTCCTGGAGCTTGCTCACACTCATATCCATTGAGTCAGTGGTGCCATCCCACCATCTCATCCTCTGTCATTCCCTCCTTTCCTGTCTTCAAGCTTTCCCAGCATCAGGGTCTTCTCCAATAAGTCGGCTTTTCACATCAGGGGGCCAAAGTACTGGGACTTCAGAAACAAAGAGAGATACTGGATAGGCAGAACAGGTATGATATGGGTATGCAAATATTAATTATAGTGTCTGTGTATTCACAAAGGGAATCTACGGCACACACACAAAATACCAACATGACTCATTAATAATTAAGTGAGCTAAAGAGTTAAATTAAAAGAACATTTTACATGTAAATGGACCCCAAGATAGATTACTCTTATTAGTGGCTCAATTTCTTCACTTTTAACTATAATCATACTCTTTGCCATACGCTTGACCAACAGACAGCCAACTCTTAGACATATGAACAGCTGAGCTAAGATCAGATGCATTACCTGTCTGACCATCCATATGCTTCAGCAAATAGGCACTCATTTTTTGTTACATTATTGATGCATTGTGACTTCTTATGCAATGTTATTGTTTCGGAAGTCAATTGATATAAAACCTTATGCAATGAAAAACAAAATGGGACTAGAAAGAAAAATGTCCCAAGGTTGTAAAACAGTGTCCTTTCTTGTGGCCAGAAAAGAGAGATGAAGCAATAATATCGTGAGAATTTCATTACATCAAGTGAAGTTTTAGCTAAGGGCTAAGTTATACACTTACCTTCCAGCGGTCTTAGTATGAGAACGTCACTTTATAGCATAGACTTTATCAAGGGGAAAAGAAAAAACAAACAGAGAAATGAAATAAATGCTAAACTAAAGGAAGAACACCAAGTGATCTTAAGGGCTCCACATTGAAGGAAGGCATCGGAAAATGTTTGTCACAAAAATAATGAAGTCTTATGGAAAAAACATCAAGCTTAAACAAAATGTTAAAAGTAAATCTAAATACACCAGAACTTCTGGGTGTGGCACAGACTGGTTTTAGCTCCTACTGACTTTGATTAAAGTCCATGTCAGTATTAAGTAATGCAACTGCCAGGCAGATAGTGTTGTTTGTGCCATTTGATGACAAAGTGACCTGGGAATAGCCTGGGACTAAATCATTGCAAAAGCATACTCTCTCAGTTATCTGTTCAAGAGCTGCTAAGAAGAAACTAGTAGCTACTTATTTAGATCTTTCCTCTGACACAGGGCACTGTGGGAGTGAGGAAGGATATGGGAGTAGACCAACTGTGATAAGAGGAATAATTATAACAACATCCACATCTGTTTTGTTCTTCATGTCCCAGGTAATGTGAGTGCTTAGAAATTTGACTGTACCATATCAGCAAGCCATTATAACACACTAAGTATCATCGTTCTTATTAGTTTGTAGGTGATGAAAGTGTACCTTATGAGATCATGTCATTTACCTAAAAACTCACAAAACTGATGAGGGGAGAAGCTTTATTATAGTTTGAGTTTGAGCTTTGGTACTGGCAGAGAAGTGGAAATGATTAACAATTTTTTTAATGATCAGAGAAACTGTATGAGAAAGATGCTTGTTCTGTGTCTTTAAGAAAGTATAGAAGAGTGCCATGTGTGAGCAGGTATATAAGGAAAAAAGAGAAACACATTCTTGGATGAGAAAACAGCCTTTTCCAAGACACCAAGGCACAAGGTCATGAGGTATAGAAAGTTTGAGAGGGATGAAAAATATGGATAAGGCTTCAGGAACCATGGAAAAAAATAGTGGGTATTCTTATCTGCCACATTCCCAAGTTTCATTTCATGGGCCACAGGAGGTCTCTGATAGATTTTAGGCTGGGAAATGATATGGTCAGATTCAGATTTTAGGGTGTTCACTTGCTCTGACCATGCAGAGAATAGCCTGGAAATGAGTGAGACCAGTTTCATTTTCACACATAAGAGATAAGAATCAGTTCAGTGTAGGCAAAGTATCTCTAAGTATATTCAATAATATTCCATGAATACAGTGTCATTTGAATTAATGCTGGACTGATGACCAGTGAAGTGAATTAAAATAAATGCATTGACCTCAAAGATTAGCATAAAGGAACAGATGATATTAGACTTTAGATCTGTGAGAAAAAGGGAAACTTCCACTATTTCACCTCTGCTACTCAAACTAACTTCAGAGATATATAACTTTTCCCTTCTAAATTGCAGAATTAATTGTCATGTAACTTCTAATGATAAAAAAACGGACATCTCAGTTGAATCCAGGGCTATGTTAATGCTTCAGATTTCAAGAATCTCCACCTTTCCACTTCATAGCCATTATAAAAATCAAGTGGCTTTTTATTTTATAATTTTAGTTCTGACCATTAATCTTAATAGTCCTCTTCCCTGAGGGGCCCTCAGGGGAATTGGGGTGCTCTTTAAAAATTAAAACCATTAACATATAGCTTCAAATACAACAAAAAAACTAGGACCATTTTACAAACCTCATTCGTGTAATAAAATAATGAGATGAGGCAACACAGAGAGACATACACACAAGCACATTTCATTGGAATATGATAAAAATACACCAGCAGAACCAAAAGTCATCAAATGATAAAGTTCTCTATTTGTACATCATCTACCTTTCTAGGTCCATGTGACTATAAATATACAGTCCCAAGGATCATACAAATTATATGGTTGTATGAAGCACAAGCTAGAAGCAAGACCGCCGGGTGAAATATCAATAACCTCAGATACTCAGATGACACCATCCTTATGGCAGAAATTGAGGAAGAACTAAAGAGCCTCTTGATGAAACTGAAAGAGGAGATTGATAACTCAACATTCAGAAAACTAAGATCATGACATCTGGTCCCTTCACTTCATTGCAAATAGAGGGGGAAAGAGTGGAAACAGTGACAGACTTTATTTTTTGAGGCTCCAAAATCACTGTAGATGGTGGCTGCAGCCATGAAATTAAAAAACACTTACTCCTTGGAATAAAAGTTATGACCAACCTAGACAGCATATTAAAAAGCAGAGACATTACTTTGTCAACAAATGTCCATCTAGTCAAAGCTATGGTTTTTCCAGTAGTCATGTATGGATGTGAGAGCTGGACTAAAAAGAAAGCTGAGCACCAAAGAGTTGATGCTTTTGAACTGTGTGTTGGAGAAGACTCTTGAGAGTCTCTTGGACTGCAAGGAGATCCAACCAGTCCATCCTAAAGGAAATCAGTCACGAATATTCATTGGAAGGACTGATGCTGAAGCTGAAACTCCAACATTTTGGCCACCTGATGCAAAGAACTGACTCATTTGAAAAGACCCTGATGCTGGGAAAGCTTGAGGGCAGAAGGAGAAGGGGACACGACAGAGGATGAGCTGGTTGGATGGCATCACTGATTCAATGGACATGAGTTTGGGTAAGCTTTGGGATTTGGTGATGGACAGGGAGGCCTGGCATGCTGCAGTCCATGGGGTCACAGAGTCGGACATGACTGAGTGACTGAACTGAACTGATTGCACATTTCACTTGAAATTTTAGCCCTAAATCCTCCGGTGAGCAGGGCTGGGTCATACGTTATCCTTGAGCATCTCTAGCTTTTTTAGTTTAAAACCTAATCTAGAAACTACTGAGAAGTCTTTCCTGTGCTTCCTTTCCTTTAGATACTATTCAGGAAATAAAGAACAGAACTCCTACTTTGCCTGAGTTAGCATTCATTATTCAGAAAGTTGGAAAAGTGTAAGTGTTATTCACTCAGTCATGTTCAACTCTTTGTGATCACATGGACTGTAGCTTGCCAGGTTCCTCTGTCGGTGGGATTCTCCAGGCAAGAATACTGGAGCAGATTGCCATGCCTTCTTCCGGGGGATCTTCCCAACCCGGGGATAGAACCCAGGTCTCCCACACTGCAGGTGGATTCTTTACCCACTGAGCCGCCAGAGTTAAAGTCAGGCAAATGGGCATCAAAATGGCAGCCTTGTGGCTGAGGCAGATGATGGTGGTGAAGAAGGCTTAGGTATGTCAATCAGTGTGTGAAACAGGAAGCTCCACATTTTAAAAGATCTCCACATCCAGTCACAGGCAATGCTAGACCCTGTCAGCCCTGCTCCTGCATTCCCCAATATCTAAAGGACTTGTCTTACCATTAAGCTTGTCCCATGTCTTAAAGTAGAAGAGAGTGTGTACTCATTCAGATAGCCAAATATTAAAAAGAGAATATCCTTTGTCTACTCTTCTGCCTATGGACATTTAGGCAAATGCAATGTGGTGCATATATACGGTTGAGTATTACTCCACCAGAAAAAAAAAAAAAAATGAAATAATGTCACTTGCAGCATGGATGGATGTAGAGATTGTCATACTGACTGAAGTAAGCCACACACAGAAAGGCAAATATGTGATGTCGCTTATATATGGTATCTAAAAAGTGGTGCAAATAAACTTCTTTACAAGATGAAAATAGACCATAGCTATTAAACAAATTTATGGTTACTGGGGGGAAAGAAGAGGGGAAGGGATAACATGGGAGATTGAGAGTTACACATATACACTACTGTGTAAAAATAAATAACTGATACGAGCCTACTGTATACCACAGGGAGCTCTACTCTGTACTTTGTTATGACCTATATGGAAAAACGAGTTTAAAATAAAAAGGATATATGTATATGTGTGCATCAGTCATGTGTGTACAACTGATTCACTTTATTGTACTCCTGAAAGTAGCACACCACTGTAAATCAACTATACTCCAATACTGCTTTTTTAAAAAGAGAGAAATCTTTGTCTTATTCCTGACCCTAGGAAGAAAGCATTTAATCTTTCACCATTAGTTATGTTAACTGTAGATTCTTCATAGATACCCTTTATCAGTTTCATAAAAGTATTTTTCCTATTTCTAGTATTTTGAGTTTTTTTTTTTTTTTTAAGCACATATGCTAAGTTGCTTCAGTCATGTCCGACTCTGCAACCTGATGGGCTGTAGCCCACCAGGCTCCTCTGTCCATGGGATTCTCCAGGCAAGAATACTGGAGTGGGTTGCCATGCCCTCCTCCAGGGGATCTTCCTGACCCAGGGATCGAATCCTCATCTCTTCTTGTGAATCACTTTGCTATATTATCAAATATTTTCTTCAGTTCTACTGAGATGATTGTGTCCTTTACAAAAATGGTGTATTACATTAACTGATCTTAGAGTGTTAAAGCAACCTTGTATTTCTGGGATAAATCTCATCTGGCTAAAGTGTACAATTTGCTTTATAGTCATGGATTTAGGATATAAATAGTGATGAGGATTTTCCACCAATGCTAATGTATAATTTGGGGCTGTAGTCATATTTTTGTGTTTGTCTTTATCTGGTTTTGGTTAATCATTGTCCACAATGAACTGACTCAAATGTCTTCAGAAGCCAAGTCGCTAACGGCATTGCCAATGACTGAACAATAAAGGCATTTTCCATCTGCCTCGACGGCGTTTGAACCCCTTGCTGCCATCACTGTTGGCCTTAAACAATCCTTGAGGGAGCTCAGAGTAGAGTGAGGCACCCCGTGCTTTGGGGAAGTGGGACGGGTCTTTAGATAACCGGTTATTTTTAGGAGCAGATTTTATGATCTCAATCCTTACATCTCCTTACATCCAGAGAAACACTAAATCCCTTCATGGTGCAGATCCTCATGATTAACTAAAACCTTTTGTAAAATGAGTGCTTCATGGCACTGAACTCCCCCTTCACCAAAACCTTATTTATTGACCTTCCCGCACTGCCACTTTGGAGCAGTCTTTCAGAGATATCTGAGATGCTGCCTCCTGGGCTGCAGTCCTCATTTTGCCCCCCCAAAAAATTTAATTCACAACTCTCAAGTTGTACATCTTTTTTTTTTTTTTAAGTAGACACTAAGGTACAAATATATAAAAAAAAAATTACACTTAATAATTATAGGGATGGCATAAACCAGAGGTGATCTCAGAGAGCAAACCTTCCCTAAAGGCATTTCAATTCAATTAAAAAAAATACAAAACAAACTAAAAGCAATGAGAGCAGTACAAATTAAACAATACACAGGAAACAACAATACACATAAAACATTCTTTTTGCCTGTGGGGGCCTAGAATCAAATTGCAGGTTAACAGTGTTTATGATTCTTAACTTGCTAAGTCTTGGAAAAGACCTTGATGCTGGGAAAGATTGAAGGCAGGAGGAGAAGGGGACGGCAGAGGATGCGATGGTTGGATAGCATCATCGACTCGATGGCCATGACTTTGAGCATGCTCTGGCTGATGGTGAAGGTCAGGGATGCCTGGTGTTGTGCAGTCCATGGGATCACAAAGAGTTGGACACAACCAAGCAACTGAACAACACCAACAACAGAAACTTGCTATGTGGTATATATGATGTGGTATATATGTGTATTGATGTGATGGAAATGAGGTGGAGAAAGGCATTGAGGAGTTACTGGTCTGTATAGCAGTTTTCCTTAACCTTTTTCTGTGGTTTTACTTACTCACAGTCAGCTCTTGTCAGAAAATATTAATTGGAAAATTCTGAAATAAGCAATTCCTGTTTTATATAGCAAGCTTTTCTGAGTAGCGTGATGAAACTCATAGCTTACGGTGATGGATGTCAGATTCATGATCTCCAAAGAAGAAGATTTAGCTTTGGGACCAGGGACCAGCCTTGATCACTCAAGAGCTTTAGCATTGAAGAATTTTGTTAAATTATGAAAAGGGACAGAGAAGTTTCTGACACAGACATCAGAAGGGGGACAGAGACTGCCCCCTCGCAGGTCTTTAGCAAGGGAGCTATATACTTCTTAATTAGTTATTACAATAAACCAAAAGAATGTCTCAAGGTTGTAAAAAAATTTACCAGACCCACTCCCACAATTTACATTTTAAGATGGCAGAGTTAGAACTAACAATAGAAAGACCTTATGAGACTCTCCTCCATAAAATATATCTTAAGATAACAGATTAGTCAGAAGGTTTTCAAGAAGGAGAAACATGTCCTCAAGCAGGATGCATTGTTGTTATATAATCCTTACTAAGGAATGTAGAAAAAAAGTGTTTGTCCTTTCCTCCTCCTTGAAAATTCCAGACCCCTATCTCCTCCTTGAGAGCCCCAGACCCCTTTCTCCTCCTCAGGGACCCCAGATTCCTTATCAATCTGCTTAGGAATTGACTCTCTCAAAACCTAGCACTGTCTTGCTCTGTTCCAGGGGGACCCCAACCAACGGCATCACTACTCCTGACATATATTGAAGGGCATCAAGCACAGTATGAAATGTCCTGATATGTATTTTGAAGGAGTTTTGAAAATAGTGGAGAAGGCAATGGCAACCCAATCCGGTACTCTTGCCTGGGAAATCCGATTCATGGACGGAGGGGCTTGGTAGGCTACAGTCCATGGGGTCGTGAAGAGTCGGACACGACTGAGTGACTTCACTTTCACTTTTCACTTTCATGCACTGGAGAAGGAAATGGCAACCCACTCCCCTTTTCCTGCCTGTAGAATCCCAGGGACAGAGGAGCCTGGTGGGCTGCAGCCTATGGGTTCGTACGGAGTCAGGCACGACTGAAGTGACTTAGCAGCAGCAGCAGCAGCAGTGACGGTTGTCTGATATCATGAAGGTAAAAATGGACACAGAATGGTACACTTAAAAATGATTGCAATGGCAGATAGCAATTTGCCATGGCAAATGGCAAATTTTATGTTTTATATGCTTTACCAACCAAAGAGATGGGGAGAAAAAAAAAAAAAAACTGTGGGTGTAACATGGGAAACAGATTGGAAAGGGGAGGAAGATAATAAAGGAATGCATTTAAGATGGAGAAGGGTCCTTATTAAATCTTCACAAACACCCCACTGTGTTAGGAATTGTTTCCACAGGCAGAAACTGAGAACCCAGGGACAATCTGAGAAAAAAAAACTGAAAGATATTCTAAATCAGAGCTGAGAGAGAGGCTTTTTGTTTTAGCACTAAATTAAGAAATCCATTTGTTCTTAAACTCATGCCCTTCTACCTCCTCATTGCTCAATTTTGATGTTTAAATAAGCTTTACTTTTCATTTTGAAGTCTCAGATATAAATTGTCTTTTTTCAACTATGCATGAAAATTCCCATCAACAGAAACATTAACAATTCTTTTATCGTAACAGTGCAATTATGCCATATATAGTTGCAATTACACTACATGCATTAAAATAGTCATCATATTGCCTGAAATTTCTGGAACACAATCAAGATATTTTCCCATTTAAGTGGTAGTTATTCCACTATTTGTTAAATTGCCTATTAAATGGATATTTTGATTTCTTAGATTAAAAAACACTACAGAGAATGAACACTAAAAGATTTCCCCCAAAAAATTGCAAATTAAAAAAAAAAAAAAGTCTAATTCGTGGGATACATGTCAGTCTCATTCTTTTTTCAAATTCCTTATGGTAAGTAAAAAGAAATCTTTGATACTTAAAGCCTTGTAATAGAAGATCTGCAAAGATAAGTATAATCAGAGGAAAAGCATATCAGAATTGAAGTACATTTGACAGTGCTCTAATCACATGGCGCAATTGAATGCATTTGTCCAGGGAGAATGAATTCCAATGACTAAGATTTAGGCATTTTGATATTATAAAAGAAGCCCACAGACACCCTGAGCAGTTACAATGGAATTGTCTTCAATTTGCAATAATAATTTATGTAATTGGACCATGAAAAGAGAAGCAAGGCATTGCAGTATTAGAATAATTTTGATATAAGCTTATGGTAGCTTTATAGTGTAAAAATATATCTGGTATTTATCTCTGAATGTCCAGTAGAAGTTTTAACACCTGCATAGATCAAAATAATACCAATCTCATGAAGTTATTTTATCTCACTTAGAAAATCACCATTACTATTTTAATTTTGGAATATTTTTTCAAAACCATCTCTTTGTTCATGGTTATCTACATGCGTTTCACTCCACAAGAATTTATTATGAGTGCAGCCGACAGTGTGTGTTGTGCTTCAGAAAGGGGAATAAGCTGACGTTTTACCATGATGAGGAAAGGGAATGACAAGTTTAAAGTTCTAAAGCCTTAGCTGTATTAATTCTATGACTTTAAAAAAGTCTTATACATTTTTTCAATATAAATTTCTTTGTGAAAATAGACTTTCATCTGTCTCACATGGCTATTACTAGAATTAAGTAGGATAAACCAACCACATAAAGTGCCCATCACAGATCCTGGATTATAATATACATGTGCTTTAAGGTAGCCCACTTTCTCTGTCTTGGCTCTAATAAGCTCACATTGGTAAGAACAAATGAAGATTTTAAAAATTGATAAAATTATGGATATAGACCACATTGCATGAATACTGCATGCATTAACCATTTATTTATCTATCCAACAAAGATTTATTGAAACTGTTCTCTATGACAGATTTAGATTTAGATATTGGGGGGAAGAAAGCACCAAACAAGAAAATATCACCAACTTCATGAAGTTCACATTCTTGTGTGGAAGACAATGAGTCAGTTGAGTGATAAATAATAATAGCACACATTTTTATGGTGCTTATCGTGTGCCAGAGGGACTGATCTGGATATTTAATACACATTCACCCATTTAATCATAAAACATATCATGTGTAGAAGACATTCTTATATTTATTGCCATTTTACATTTGAGGGTGTTGAGTCAGAAATGTGTTAAATAAGTTACAGACTTCAATATGTGGCAGAGCTGGGATTCAAATCTAGGCAGATTGTTTTTCAAACTGTCTTTTACTGCTCTTTCTTTAAACACATAAGGAATTTCGCTTGAGTGTTTAGCTACACAGAGAGGTGGGGAAAGTGACAGTTGCTCATTCATGGCAAGCAAGTAGATGCTGTTCAAAATGTAACGGACATCTATTGGGAGGTTTTACCCAAGAGAATGATGGAGCAGCTTAGATTATATAAATGCAATTCACAGTTATGTATGGGGAACAGTTCAGGGAGAACCATGAAAAAGAGAGTTTAGTTTTAGAATTCCTCCTAGAGAACAATGTGAGCTTGGGTATATTGGTGACACTCAGTGAAAACATGCTGACATGAGATCCATGCGGATACTTAGCCTGTAGAGCTCACTAATGGCAAAGGGAAGAAAGCCATCAAGAATGAAGACTTGTTTCATTCATTTCACATTTTTTTTTTTTTTTGCATTTCACATGTTTTGCCTTGACCAGCTGCATGGAAGGAGTTGCTGTGATTGGTGGTGGAAAAGTGAGCTGAGTAGTAGAGGCAACAAGATATTTGTTTTGGAACTGGTAACTTCGACATATGTACCTAAAATTCTCTTAGATACACAAAGCTGGAGATTAGTGAAAATTCCATGGTAGTGACAGAAATGAGACGAACGTTATATAGTGGTCTTTAAATATACGAGATCAAGTAAACTCTTATAGTGAAGAAATATGAGAAAATGAAGATAAAAAAAGAAAATTTAGAGCCAAACTCTGAGGGCTTTGAAGCATTTAGAAATTGAATCAAAGAAAGAGGACAGCAAAGGAGACTGAAGGAAAAAATGCCTTGTGAGGTCAGAGGAAAACTCAAGGCAAAGACAATGGAAACCAGAAGAAGAATATGTGCCTTTTGGTTGTCTCAAAAGTCACTATGTCAGGTTGGTATCAGTACCCTCATGTGTATAGATAAGGAAAGAGAGGCTGTAGGAGGTAAATGCCTGGCTCAGAGTCACACGTAGTAGAGATGAGTTACATTTTGTGCGTGCTCAGTCACTTCAATCACGTACAACTCTTTGGGATGTTTTTATATTTTATTACACACATATATATCCTTTATAGTAACTCTACCCACAGTGAAAGTGAGAGTGATGGTCTCAGTCATGTCTGACTCTGTAACCCATGAACTGTAGCCCGCCAGGCTTCTCTGTCCATGGAATTCTCCAGGCAAGAATACTGGAGTGGATAGACATTATTTTCTCCAGAGGATCTTCCTGTACCAGGAATCGAGCCCAGGTCTCCTGCATTGCAGACAAATTCTTTACCATCTGAGTCATCAGGAAAGCCCAGGACTAGTACTTTAATCAAGGCATGTGCGAGTCATTTGTAGATGCTAGAGAGGGAATTAATACAAATTTATCTCCCTAAAACAATACAAAAGAGGTAACATTTTCCTTGGAACTGACAAATAATAAGGGGTTCCTCAGGGTAACACAAATGGCAACAACTGGCAAGCACACTAGACAGAGAAATCAGTAGACATATAATGAGCAAAACCACCATGGGAAAAAGTACTGTGTGTGTGTGTGTGCGTGCGTGCGTGCGTGTGTGCGTGTGCGTGTGTGTGTGTGTGTGTGTGTGTGTGTGTGTGTGTGTGTGTGTGTGTGTGTGTTTTCCCTGGGGAATGACTCATTATCTGCAGTATTTAAAGTATAGGAGCAGAAAGGCAATGACTTGAAAAGACATGAAGACCAAAAATCAGATCAGGTTTTGTTACTTTATTTTTTTATCACACAAATGAGTTTTCACTTTAATCTGTGGGTGCAATAGGGAAATTGAAGGCTTATCAATTGGGGTAGCATGTTACAGTTATCAGTGAGGAACCTAATTTTGAATCCTAGAGTAAATAACTTATTTTTGTTGGTTCAACATCCTTACTTTGAAGAAAAGCCTTGCTCTACAATTAACTTGTTCAATGGAACTATTGGTCATCACACCTACCCTTACTTTGTCCAGAGGGATGGATGATGGATTCAGATTGAGATGTCTATAGTGCACCAACTCACTTGACAAGATGGGCCTCAATTACTGAAACTTTCCTGTATATTAGTGGCTATCAACATGGAGGGGCTTCCCTGAAGGCTCAAACAGTAAAGGTCTTCCTGCAATACAGGAGACCCAGGGTCAATCTCTGGGTTGGGAAGATCCCTGGGAGATGGGAATGGCTACCCACTTCAGTATTCTTGCCTGGAGAATTCCATGGACAGAAGAGTCTGGTGGGCTACAGTCCATGGGATCACAAAGAGTCAGACATGACTGAGCAACTACCACTTTCACGTCCACCAACATGGAAAAGCTCTCTTTTTACTGAAGCTGTTAGTTGGGACTCAGAGAAAATAAAATTGCTGGGGTTGGAGCCCAAGTTGTCTGAAAGAAACCTGCAGAGACGGAAGTCTGAAACATAATTCTGGATCTAGTCATTCTGGGACATTATCCCACCTAGATGTCACAGTTAAACAAATGGGTAAATCCCTTTTATCCTCAAGTATATTTGGATCCTGTCTGCTAGACTGCAGTGGGAAAACCCGGCAATATACATTGGCTGGATTACGTAAATAACCCTGGTAAGAAAGCTGGAAGACTTAATTATGGCAATGAAAACAATAATATCAAAGGGAAAAATATGAAGCATTTTGAGGCAAACTGATGTTCTATTTAACATAAACCTATCAGGATGTTTAGAAAACTTGAAGTGTCTTGCTTGAAAACTGAACAGTTTTTGACCATTCACACATAACCATGCCACACCTCTGGTAAGACTGATGGAGAAGACAGAGGAGGAAAGAGTTTGTTTAAAGATTTAAAAGTGAATAATTCTGGGACCTCGTGGAATTGAAGTGTGTGTAAAGGGAGGAATGGGTATAAGCTGTGAGGTTTTGGAGCTCAGCAATATCTGAGCTGGAGTGTAGATTTGGGAAACATTAGCACAGTGAGAAAGGAGAGTTGACAAATATTTTTTAGAGAAAAAACAGGAATAGTACAGGGAAAAAATCACAAACACTATTGCCTATTCTTTGAATATAGGGCTTGGATGCCCTCATTGGTGTCCCCAAACACTAGCACAGTGGATTATGCACAAACAAATGAATGTGCTAGGCACAGTGCTAAGCATGACATCACTGCAGTTACCTTTAATCATCCTAAAGTGATCTGAGATGGGTTTTCATTTCTATCTTCATTTTGCAAGGAAACCAATAAGATCACTTGTAGTTTAAATTTGCTAAAATTCTAGAGTTTAATGATTGCGTATCCAGTTCTATAGGTATGCATGCACATGTTTGTGTTTAATTAAAATAAACTAAGCAAAACGATGCTATACCAAAATTAATCTCTCCATGTCTTTAAAAATTATGTGATTATTTTAAGGTAATTTTGTTTATACACAACCAACTGCATGAAGACCTGTGAAGGTATGTTGGCTGCTCTGATGTCACGTCAGAGTTCATCAGGCCATGATCAGCATTAATATTTATTGTATACATTCATGATTTTACTGACTGTGTTGTTTCCTTTTTTATTTGTTTTTGTTTGCTTTTCTCTTTTTTATTTTTTAAATTAAGAAAGTATAACACATTTACAGGAGACTTGGAAAATACAGAAGAAAGTCACATATAGTTCCACTATATATTATAATTATTTTTTTAAGTTGATAAATCAAGATTTTTTAGTTGGGGGTTTCAATATCAACCTTTCAAAAATCATAGAAAGAATATACAGAAATGTAGAAGGATATAGTAGACCTGGAAAGCACTATGGGCCAATTCAACATAATTAAGGTTTATACAATTTTCACACAACAGTAGGATACAAATCCTATTCAAGTTCCCATAGACTGTAAACCAGGAGACACTGGAACATATCTAGGGACATAAAATAAGGTGCAAACATTTCATGATCTAAAGGTATTGAAACCATATGGAGTCTGTTCTCTTATCACTGTGGAATTATGTTAGAAATCAATATAAAAAGATATTTGAAAATAGCTCACATATTTTCAAGTCCAATGTGGCTTTTACCAAGTGTCTATATAGTTTCTTTTTTTTAAATTTTTTTTTCATTTATTTTTATTAGTTGGAGGCTAATTACTTTACAATATTGTAGTGGTTTTTGCCATACATTGACATGAATCAGCCATGGATTTACATGTGTTGATCCCGATCCCCCCTCCCACCTCCCTCCCCATCCCATCCCTCTAGGTCTTCCCAGTGCACCAGCCCCGAGCACTTGTCTCATGCATCCAACCTGGGCTGGCAATCTGTTTCACACTTGATAATATTCATGTTTGGAGATTCCTTAAAAAACTGGAAATAGAACTGCCATATGACCCAAGTGTCTATATAGTTTCTTAATCGATGTTCTTAGAGTCAAATTCACTTTTTAAAGCCTATTCAAAACATTAACCAAGATAATTTTTGCTAAAAATATGAAGATATAGTAGATGTACAGAAATAATTAAATTGTTTTCTAATAGCTTTGGTTACTATAATTATTTAAGCTATTGTGAAATAAAGGAAGTCAATAAAAACTGCATTTTGCAGTAAATAGACAAATCCATAGTTGGGGAGTTCTAGTTCACTGTTCTTACATGATTCTGTTTAAATACTTTTATATGTACTAGAGAATACAACCATCTATGATTAAAAAATAAGCCAGGAAATGAACCCCAGCATCATCTAATTTAGTCTGAAAATATTACTTTTAGTGTACTCTGTTTAGGGTGTAAGCTTTAAAAAAATACCCGTTTTAATTTGTTTCTCTAGTCCAAGAAGACTCACTTTAGGCAAAATTAATCATATTAATTAAGTGATATAATGTAACAAAGCCTACACTTGAAATTGTAAATAACCAAGTAGATAATCATTAACTATTTAATGATAGTTAAGTATTTTCCAAATATATGATGCATTTTAAAAGTGAAACAAAAATGATATGTTAAGAAAGAGAGGAAAATGAATGTTTGACTTTTTCCCTATTGGGTATATCACACTCTTTTGGGAAAGCAGGCATTAATTCATTTATCCCTCTAAGACTTTTGTTCAGAAAACATCATTAGGAATTAAACACTGATTATTTTATTTCACTCCTTATTGATATCAGCAGAGGCAAAATACGCTGTGGGCTTAGATTTGACTCAGGAGAGAAAAGGACTTATGGTCAAGAATTTGATTCCCATTGGCTGTGATACCTTGACTAATCTGTTGCATTTTTATGGGCTTCAGTTTCTTCAAGTGTAAATTTGGAATATTAACCCTTCATTGCCCTGTTTTCCAAATACTTTTGATGCAGCAACCAAACGAGGTAAAGGTGGCTATCATTTATACATGCCTAAAACTTTCACATTTTTAGTCTTTGTGCATTTAAAGAAGCTATACAGAAATTTCTAGGAGGAAGTCTGGCTGGTCTGGGGGCAAGGTCTAGTCAAATGACCATTTCTTAAAGTGAACGTCACTTTCCAAAAATACGGTATCCTGCTGGGCAGGTAGAGACATTTGCTACATTGGTGTTGTATACTCAGTCAGGAAAGACTCAGTTTCAGAAGAGATTGATAAATAAACAGACATGAAAAAAAAAAAAAGGAAAAAAAAAGAAACTTTGTAATAAATGGTCGCTTTCTAGAGATAGCTATTATCTAGTCTTCTCAACTGTGGTACATCCTGGAAGCCACATAAATCACCAGAAGGCTACTTATTGATTATAGGAAAATGGCGGTCTCAAGGGATGTTTCATCCTAATGAACCACTGTAACCACACCCCTCTCAGATTTCGAGGTGTTTTGTGTCTGGCCAATTTCACTTAAAATAAAGTACTAAACACATGTATGCACAGTCTTATTCTCTGCTTTCTCCTTTCATAATCACTAAACGTTCCTCTTAGAACATTTTCTTAGAAAATGCCTTTCTCTTATCATGTTAGTCATGCTAATTAAAACAATGCTTCCTCCAAAGTAATTTCTGCTTCAGCAGACAATCTTTTGAATTAATTCTACATAGATGCTTCACATTATCATTAATTTAAGACATAAAAGCTAATTTTAGTTCAAATTATGGAGACATACCACTTTTAAGCAAATAAGCATTCATTAAAAGTGTTTGCTATTTTTATTATTCCTCTAATTATTTACTATACTTACTCCATTCCACATTAGATATCACATGAAGTTTTCTTATTTAGTTTTCTGAGATTTAAAACTGAAGCTTAGAGAAGTTGAATGCCTTTTTCAAGATTAGATTGCTAGTGAACCAGGAAGCTGTCAAAGATGAAATTTGAGTTTGAGCTGGGCAGAGTCCAACTTTTTACTCATTATGGTATTTAAAAAATAAAATCTCAGTGTCATTTGACAATATATTTAAGAATTCGTTATGGGTTGGTATGAAAATGATCATTCCATATCCTTGTAGCAAAAATAAAATCATATCAGCTGGATTGATGTGCAGTCACATACATAGTATATTGCTTGCTTCCACATGACTTTATCAAAGGATGTGCTTAATTCTTTTGTTTTTTTTTTTTTGCTTAAATTATTTGTTAACTGTTTGGAGAAACAGTATAGTCAGTGGGTAGAGTAGAGTGGAGTAAGATAAACGTGTCTCATGGCCCCATCACTTATTTGCTCTATGAAGAAATGAAGTGAAGTGAAGTGACGTCGCTCAGTCGTGTCCGACTCTTTGAGACCCCATGAACTCTAGCCCACCAGGATCCTCAGTCTGTGGGATTTTCCAGGCAAGAATACTGGAGTGGGTTGCCATTTTCTTCTCCAGGGGATCTTCCTGACCCAGGGATCGAACCCGGGTCTCCCACATTGTAGGCAGACACTTTACCATCTGAGCTACCAGGGAAGCTGGTATTTGCTCTATAAACTTTGTTAAATTATGTAACCCACTTCAATCTCACTAAATGGAAATTTCACTATTCTAGTTCTGACTTCATTATTAGGCACTGGAGTCACAAATAAAAATAAAAGTAAAGCAAAACAAAGGTTACAGCTTTCATGGAGAGAATAATTTAAGGAGGAAGATATGGAATAATTAAATAAAATTGTATTGTCACAAGGAACAAGGGCAAGCGGTGTTGTGCTGGTTAATTGATCTATGAACATGAAAATATAATTTATAATGTCTACTGATCCCTATGGTAGATATATTCCCATCATGGCCAATTTCAAGCTATCAAATTGCCCTAAAATTCCCTGAGTGTTTTATAATCTGCTCTTATGATCCAGTAGAAACAGGTTAATACCATCTTTGAGTGTTTGGTAAGGGAGGGTTTTCCTATCAAGAGACTTCTAGAAATATTACATGTAAATTGCCTAACATAGATTTTTTTGGGGAGTTGTTTTTTGTTTGCTTGCTTTTTTGTTTTTTAAAGAGCAAATTTTGGTAAGCACCAGTACCTTTTTATTCCACAGGTCTACTTAAGATATTGTTTGGCTCTGTTTAATATATTTAAGATCTATGTGAGTGTTAAAGGCTGGAAATTTTTCTATCTGTATTGAGAATCTTTTACAGACCCTGGTTTAAATTACACAATAAAGCATTTGTATTTGTACTTGAGGAGTCAGACTATATAAGAAATAGAAGGCAAAAAGGTTTTTAGAAGTCCCAGGGGCAAAGAATAATATACAAACTGTGATCGATAGATTGGATAAAATGGTCATCTACAGAGCGTTAATTTTCTCTTAGCATTCATGGTGCTCTCTGGAGAGTAAATAAAATCAACATTTTCCCCAACCTTTTGTGTTGAAATGTTCATTTATCTTTTGCCATCTTAACTTTGTTTTTCCATTTCTCTTTTCTAATATCCTTTTCAAATTCATTATTATGTCATTCTTACTCCATATTTTCCCTGGCTTTCTATCAAACTCCTTATTTTCATTTTTTTTCTCCTTTATCTTAAGTCATTACTACTCCTTTTTCTTCATGTTCTTTCCTCTACTGATGTAATTGCCTTTAGCAGAATGCAATTCACTAGCTTCTACTTTAAGTTTAGTTTGGAGGCTGTATCTGAGGTATAAATTGCATATAAGGAAACACAAGAGATTGTACGCATACAGCTTGATGAATCCTGACAAATATGTATGTCCAGGTAACAACAGTCTCAATTAAGGTGAAGTCATATTTATCACCCCCCAAACTTCCCTCACACTCATTTTCTTGTGACCCTGTTCTCCAAAGCAATTATTTCCTTCTTGTCTATCTCCATAGGTAAGTTTAGCTTTACTCTCGAATTACAAAAAAATGTAGTCATGCATTATAGTATATATTATTTTGTCCTGGCTTTTAAAATTAGATATAATATCTTTCAGTTCATTAGGTGTGTTATTTTCATCAACAATTTATTCTATAATTGCTGAATCATACATCATTATATGAGTATACTATATTTTAGGGCTTCCCAGGTGACTCAGTGGTAAAAATCCACCAGCCAATGCAGGAGACATAGGAGAAGCAAGTTCGATCCCTGGGTCTGGAAGATACCCTGGAAGATGAAATGGCAACCCACTCTAGTATTCTTACCTAAAAAATCCTTTGACAGAGGAGCCTGCTGGATCATAGTACATGGGATCACAAAGAGTCAGACACGACTGAGCACACATGCATTTATTATTTATGTATTGTTTTGCTGATATATTTGTGCTGTTTTCAGTTTGGGCCATAATGCTTCCTTGTTGAAGTCTTATCTCAGATATTTGTTTATACTATTTTGGGTGAGGGTGTAAATAGTTTGTGGTAAAAAAGAGCGATCAGAGACCAGGTGTTATAAGAAACTGCCAAACCATTTTTCAAAATGCCTGTGACAATTTAACTTCTATCAGCAATGTACATTCTAGTTACTCTGCATCCTCACTACATTTACTATGGCTTTTTAATTCCAGTGGATACCCAGTGATTTCTTATTGCAGCTTTAAATCGTAATTTCCTAAAGATGGGTGATGTTAAGGCTGTTTTCATGTGCTTGTTAATTTTCACATATCTTCTTTTGTGAAGTTTAATTTTCCCATTTTTTGAAGGTTTTGCTTGCACTTTTTCTATTGGTTTGTAGAAACCTTTTATATGTTCTGAGTATGAGCTCCTTTTCAGATATATGTATTGTGAATATTTTTTATCAGTCTTTCAAATTACATGTGTTTTCATTTGTCCACTAAGTCTTTTTCTTTAATGATTTCTTAAGCTTTTTTGCTTTTTCATTGGGGTATAGTTGCTTTACAATGTTATGTTAGTTTCTGCTGCACACCGAGGTGAATCAGCTATGACAGTATTCGTCTTCGTTCAGTCATGTCCAACTCTTTGTGACCATGTGGACTGTAGCCCGCTAGGCTCTTCTGTCCATGCGACTTCCCAAGCAAGAATACTGGACTGGGTTGCCATTTCACTCTCCAGGGGATCTGCCAGACCCAGGGATTGAACCCTGGTCTCCTGCAATGCAGGCAGATTCTTTACTGTCTGAGCCACTAGGAAAGCCTGAATCAGCTATATGTACACATATGTCCACTTCTACTTGGACCTGCCTCCCTCTCTCCTCCTGTCCCACCCATCAAAGTCACCACAGAACTCCGAGCTGAGCTCCCTGTGCTATATACAGCAGTGTCCCACTGTCTATTTCTTTTACACATCTTAGTGTGTATACACACACACACACACACACACACACACACACACGCACACACACACACACACACACACACATATATATATAGCTCAGTCTCCCAGTTCATGCCCCCCTTACCTCATCCCGGTGCACTAAATCTTTTGAGGAGCAGAGTTTTTACATCTAATTGAGTCTCAAGAGTAGGACAGTAAATAAAATATATACATAGATATATAGACATGTAACTATACGCACATGGTAAGTATGATAAGTAGATAGATGATAAATAGATAGATCATTCTTTGCATCCTAATAAATCTATACCTACAAAGATGTCTGTATCACTTGAAATTTCTGTGACAGAGAGAATAAAATAGAGTTACAAAAAGATTTTTGGAGATTCAGTTCAGTTCGGTTGCTCAGTTGTCTCTGACTCTTTGCGACCCCCTGGACCTCAGCACGTCAGACCTCCCTGTCCATCACCAACCCTGGAGTTTACTCAAACTCATGCCCATTGTGGAGTAGGAAATGGCAACCCAGTCCAGTACTCTTGCCTGTAAAATCCCATGGGTGGAGGAGCCTGGTAGGCTGCAGTCCATAGAATTGCAAAGAGTTGGACACTACTGAGCGACTTCAATTTCACTTTTTACTTTCATGCATTGGAGAAAGAAATGGCAACCCACTCCATTATTCTTGCCTGGAGAATCCCAGGGATGGTAGCCTGCCATCTGTGGGGTCGCACAGAGTCGAACACGACTGAAGCAACTTAGCAGCAGCAGCAGCATGCCCATTGACTCAGTGACGACATCCAAACATCTCCTCCTCTGCTGTCCTCTTCTCCTCCTGACCTCAATCTTTCCCAGCATTAGGGTCTTTTCAAATGAGTCAGCTCTTCGCATCAGGTGGCCAAAGTATTGGAGTTTCAGCTTCAACATTAGTCCTTCCAATGAACACTCAGGACTGATTTTCTTTAGGATGGACTGATTGGATCTCCTTGCAGTCCAAGGGACTCTCAAGAGTCTTCTCCAATACCACAGTTCAAAAGCATCAATTATTTGGTGCTCAGCTTTTGTTATAGTCCAACTCTCACATCCATAGATGACCACTGGAAAAACCATAGCCTTGACGAGATAGACCTTTATTAGCAAAGTAATGTCTCTGCTTTTTAATATGCTGTCTCAGTTGGTCATAACTTTCCTTCCAAGGAGTAAACGTCTTTTAATTTCATGGCTTCAGTCACCACCTGCAGGGATTTTGGAGCCCCCCAAAAATAAAATCAGCCACTGTTTCCACTGTTTCTCCATCTATTTGCCATGAAGTGACGGGACCAGATGCCATGATCTTAGTTTTCTGAATGTTGAGCTTTAAGCCAACTTTTTCTCTCTCCTCTTTCACTTTCAGCAAGAAGCTCTTTAGTTCTTCTTCCCTTTCTGCCATAAGGGTGATGTCATCTGCATATCTGAGGTTATAGATATTTCTCCTGGCAATCTTGATTCCAGCTTGTGCTTCCTCCAGCCCAACATTTCTCATGATGTACTCTGCATATAAGTTAAATCATCAGGGTGACAATATACAGCCTTGACATACTCCTTTCTTGATTTGGAAACAGTCTGTTGTTCCATGTCCAGTTCTAACTGTTGCTTCCTGGCCTGCATATAGGTTTCTCAAGAGGCAGGTCAGGTGGTCTGGTATTCCCATCTCTTTCAGAATTTTCCACAGTTTATTGTGATCCACACAGTCAAAGGCTTTGGCATAGTCAAGAAAGCAGAAGTAGATATTTTTTCTGGAACTCTCTAGCTTTTTCAATGATCCAGCAGATGCTGGCAATTTGATCTCTGGTTCCTTTGCCTTTTCTAAAATCAGCTTGAACATCTGGAAGTTCATGGTTCACGTATTGCTGAAGTCTGGTTTGGAGAATTTTGAGCATTACTTTACTAGCGTGTGAGATGAGTGCAATTGTGTGGTAGTTTGAGCATTCTTTGGCATTTTGGAGATTAGCATCTATTAAAATAGATAGAAAGAAGTTAGGCTGAGATGCAGGTCTGATAATCTGCTAGATCAACAGGGAGCTCCAGACAAAATTGCCGGTTAGAAGAATCCTGGCTTGGGCAGACAAGGGTACGTTATTGCTCCAGAGTCTTGATCAAATTGCCTGGACCATCCCACCCTCAGCAGACTGTAGTTTTGAAGAGTGATCCAAACAGTCTAAGCTGTATAGGTCCAGGCTGTACCGAGTCTGTTGCAGCCCACTTCTTGTGCTATGTGTATCCACCATGGCTTCATAAATATTTGGGGAAAATCTCCTTCAGTGTTCCTGTTGGTCTTGCTTTCTGAGAAGAGACAAACTTGGAAGGTTAGTGGGACCCAGTACTGACCTTTACATGTTATTTAATTGACTTGGGCTGCAACTGATATTCATCAATTTCTTCCACTTGCATACACTACCCTTGCCCTAAGCTCTCCTCTTTGCTAATCTCAGTGGTTATTTGGTAGGGTCATACAAACTGTCATTCCTAGATGTACCTAAGTACTTGATTATAATACTCATCTCAGCCTTGACTTTCTGCACATGTCTATTCACAGACAATGGCCCCTATTCTTACCTTTTGGACCCTAGAAACAAAGAATCCAAAATATACTTTGGAAGTTGTAGCTTCTAGTTGCATGGAATACTTGCTGTGTCCTCTCTCCACTTTGTTTGTTTGTTTGTTTTATTTATTTATTTATTTTTTACTTTACAATATTGTATTCGTTTTGCCATACATTGACATGAATCCGCCATGGGTGTACATGTGTTCCACATCCTGATCCCCCCGCCCACCTCCCTCCCATCCCATCCTTCTGGGTCATCCCAGTGCACCAGTCCCGAGTGCTCTGTATCATGCATCAAACCTGGACAGGCGATTCGTTTCACATATGATAATTTCCATGTTTCAATGCCATTCTCCCATATCATCCCACCCTCGCCCTCTCCTACAGAGTCCAAAAGACTGTTCTATATATCTGTGTCTCTTTTGCTATCTCACATACAGGGTTATCCTTACCATCTTTCTAAATTCCATATATATGTGTTAGTATGCTGTAATGTTCTTTATCTTTCTGGCTTACTTCACTCTGTATAATGGGCTCCAGTTTCATCCATCTCATTAGAACTGATTCAAATGAATTCTTTTTAATGGCTGAGTAATATTCCATGGTGTATATGTACCACAGCTTCCTTATCCATTCGTCTGCTGATGGGCATCTAGGTTGCTTCCATGTCCTGGCTATCATAAACAGTGCTGCGATGAACATTGGGGTGCACGTGTCTCTTTCAGATCTGGTTTCCTCGGTGTGTATGCCCAGAAGTGGTATTGCTGGGTCATATGGCAGTTCTATTTCCAGTTTTTTAAGGAATCTCCACACTGTTTTCCATAGTGGCTGTACTAGTTTGCATTCCCACCAACAGTGTAAGAGGGTTTCCTTTTCTCCACACCCTCTCCAGCATTTATTGCTTGTAGACTTTTGGATAGCAGCCATCCTGACTGGCGTGTAATGGTACCTCATTGTGGTTTTGATTTGCATTTCTCTGATGATGAGTGATGTTGAGCATCTTTTCATGTGTTTGTTAGCCATCTGTATGTCTTCTTTGGAGAAATGTCTGTTTAGTTCTTTGGCCCATTTTTTAAGGTCCAAGTCTAGGTATGGATGTAATGGAATTCTGTGCATTTTAGGCACATACTTAATGAATTGACCTACGTCCTGGCAAGTCTTCACTTTTTCTCCTTTATCAGCTCCCTATGCAGCTGTGTATAGAAAGACTGTTCTGGTAACTTATGTTGTTCATTAGGTATACCAAATGAACGTGACAGCATGTTAATGAAACTTGCAGTGTCCTCCAGTGATACTTGGGGTCTGATCTTACACTATTTCTTACATACTTATATAGTATAGGATGGTACTGAGCCACACATTTTGACTTGTGGGTGTGATAGGACAAAACTCCTGATGGGCAGTTCTGAATGCATCATCACTTGGTATGCTGTAATCATACCTTCCATCTCTACAAGGACCCACTAGCATTCTAAGGACTGTTTATCAAAATATATGCCTTTCTTTAAAGTATAGAGCATGGTTTTGCTCAAGAAATACAGGAATTTCTATTGTGACACTTCTACAGGGACTTACCATAAATTTCAGAGTGTATCTTATTTTTGTCTAACTTAGTTTCCAAATGTAATGTTTTTCTTTGAGATTATCCTATGTTTTTGCATGTGTGGAGAGTTGTTCTTATCTATTGGTTAACAATATTTAATCATATGAATATACAAACATGTTTATAATTTTTTTTAATCTGAGAGCTTTATAAATAAGGCAACTGTAAAAAAATTCATATAAATATACTTTCTGATCTTAGGTGTCATATTCTTTTGTGTAAATACTTGGCAATGATATTTTGAGGTCATAGGATAGATCTTTGGAAAATGATCTAAGAAATTGACAAATGGATTCCCAAAGTGGTTATAAAATTTTAACTCTGACCAGCAATTCATCAGTATTCTAGTTTTCTTTTTTTTAATCTCCTTATTATCATTTGCTATTATTGATCTTTTCAAATCTCAGCCATTCAGGTGAGTATGTGGAGTTCTTTTATAAAGGCTTTAAATTGACATTTCCCTGATGACTCAAGACATTTAACATCTTTACATCTGTCACTCTTTTGAGAAGTGTCTATTTCAAATGTTTTGCCTCCCCCATCCCCCCCACCCCCCGCCATCAATTTAAGTAGTCATACTTTATAGTTGAGGATGGGCCAGACAGAAAATTTGGTTTGGTGATACCACACATGTATTCAGAGCGTCTGAAAAGACTTATGAAAAATAGAGGCTCTCTAAATAGGACAGGGCAGGACCCAAAATGTCTTGAGAGGGCAAGATAAGGAGACTGGCTTGGGTTTTACGGTGGTGAGAAGGTGGGACTGGGCTGATGATGTCCTTGCTCAACCAACTGCCTGCAAGTGCCAAGGGAGAAGTATCTGGGCTTTCTCATCAGCATGTCCTATTGTGGGGTTGCAGCCAAGGAAGAGAGTGGGGGAGGGTTTAAAACTTTCAGCAGTCAAACATCAAAAATGGATTCAGACTCTTTATTATAATTATTTATATTTTTATTGATCTCTTGAAGGGAAACACATGATGAGAATATTTTCCAAGTCACATTTGCCTATCATTTGTAAAATTTCAAAAGAAAAATAAATTTATAATTCTGATGAAGTTTAACATAACATTCTTTTTTCTTTTTCTTTTTATATTTAGTGCTTTTTTTGATCTGTCCCCAAATCCTTGCCCACTGCAATATTACAAATATATTTTCTTATTTTTTATTCTAGACGATTTTTGACTATGGTTTTAGGTCAGGTCAATAATCCATTTTGAATTATTATTTTCTGAATCATGTTGCATAGAATTTGAGGTTTTTTGTTTCTCTTTCTTTCTTTTATTTTAATGCAGATATGTTCTTGTTCCAGAAGCATTTGCTTGACCATAGTTTTCTCTTTCCTATTGAAATAGTAGCTTGTCAGAATCAGTGGACTGTGTATGTGTGGGTCAATCAGAATTCCCTGTGCTGTTCTGTTCATCTATTATCTATCCTGAAGGTAATACCACATTGTTTTGAGTTACTAGGATTTCATAGTAAGTATTAAAATCAAGAAGTAAAAATCCACCAACATTTTTTTCTTTCTTGAGATTGATTTGAGACTTAGCTTGTCTATTTATTCAAAAGAGGCTGACTTAGTTTTGATAGGGATTTCATGGAATCTGTTAATCAATTTTGTGGAAACATATCTTAAAATACTATATTTCAATTTATGAATTGAATACAGGCAGTTTTAAAACTCAGCATTCAAAAACCTAAGATCAGGGCATCTGGTCTCATAACTTCGTGGAAATAGGTGGGGAAAAATTTTCTTGTTTCGAGCTCCAAAACCACTGTGGACAGTGACTGCATCTGTGATATTAAAAGACAGTTGCTCCTTTGAAGAAAAGCTATGACAAGCCTAGACAGCATATTAAAAAGCAGAGATACCACTTTGCCAACAAAAGTCCCTATAGTCAAAGCTGTGGTTTTTCCAGTAGTGATGTGTGAGTATGAGAGCTGGACCATAAAGAAAGCTGAGCACCAAAGAACTGATGCTTTCGGACTGTGGTGCTGGAGAAGACTCCTGAGAGTCCCTTGGACAGCAAGGAGAGCAAACCAGTCAATCTTAAAGGAAACCAACCCTGAATACTCATTGGGTTGAAACTGAAGCTCCGATATTTTGGCCACATGATGCAAAGAGCTGACTCATTGAAAAAGATCCTAATGCTGAGAAAGATTGGGAGCAGGAGGAGAAGGAGATGACAGAGGATGAGACAACTGGATGGCATCATTGAATCAATGGACATGAGCTTATGTAAACTCCAGGAGATGGTGAAGGACGGGGAAGCCTGGAGTGCTGCAGTCCATGGGGTCACACAGAGTCGGACGTGACTGAGAGACTGGACGACAACAAGTCTTTCCTTGCCTCTGTAGCATTCTGCACAGATTTCAGTTACCGGAATTGTGAACCTCTAGGTTAAAAGCAAAGAGCGGACTGAGCCATTTACAGATAAGGTCAATACAAATGTGCTCCCCGATATAAAGATATTGTTTTCTTCCATGTAGAAAAGTTTTCCTTCATTTTCTTATGCTAAAGTCTATCAGATTTTTAACTTTGCATGTGTGTCCTTGGGTGGTGCAGAGTGAAGGATGAGTGGGCAAAAAAGCCCTATTGAGTGTCCCTGTGTTTAGGTGAGCAGCTAGGCTGTACTTCTTCCCTTGCTCCTAGGACCAAGCTCTGTCTACTTCACAATGATAATAGAACGGGGACATCCCCGGCTCAAATTAGACACTTACTTTCCCTTTCAGTACTGAGTGCCGTCTCTAAGTACCATCCTGATGCCTCGTAGCTGCCACACCTATGTCGTATTGGCCACCTGCTTGCGGAGGCCTCCCCAGATTGAACTTGGTCAGAAGTTCCTTGCTTATCCAGACCTCCACACTGTACCACTTGTACTTCTTATATTGCTGCTCACTTTGTCTAGATGTTTTTCACACAAGCAGACAAAAAAACCTAGAAAACATTGTTTTTTTGATAATATTATTGCATTAGTTGAATGCTGTTTTATGAGCACTAAAATGCACAATGAAAAAATTAAAATCACTTGCAGTTTTCCAGTCTACAGAGATAGCTATTGCTATCACTATAGTTTGTGATAGTTTACTATCACAATAGTAATTTTTATTAGACCATACACATACATATCATTCTCCATACGCTGATTTTGAAAATGCTATTGTATTTTCTTACTGCTTACATCATATGAAAGCATTCGCCTTTAAAAAACTACAAACATTAAGGTTAAATTCTCTATTAAGAGCTGGCTCAGCTGAGGTCACATGCTTTGTTAAGTTGACCCGTGTCCAGTGACTGAGGATGGCCCCAGGAATACAGCCCAAGACAGGATGATTCAGAGGTGTCAACCACACTGCAGAACACCCTGATGGGTTGGTTGAGGATTTCTACAAACTTTGGAGCCCAAATTCTGTTTCAGTATATACTTCCAAAGAACCCAACCTGCCATGATCACCTTGACCCTGTCTTGCTTCTCAGACTCTGGATGTGTGTTAAAAATATTAATACAATCCCTAACCTCAGAGATAACCATTATTAGCAATCACTCTACCTCATTATTGCAAACACATACACATACACACAAACACACTCGCGTGTGCAAGTGTGTGTTAGAAATACAGGTGTTTATTGTGGACTAAATGCTTGTGTATCCCCTCCCCTCAAAATTCATATGTTGAAATCTTAACTTTCCAATGTGTTGGCATCAGGAGGTGATTAGGTCATGAGAGTGGGGTCCTCGTGGCCTGTCTAAAAGAGACCCCAGAGAGCGCTCTTGTTCCTTCTGCTGTGTGAGGACACGATAAGAACCCAAGAACCAGGAAAAATCATATACAAATCTTAATCTTGGACTTCTAGCCTCCAGAATTGTGAGAAACAAGTATTTGTTATTTAAGCTATCTGGTTTATGACAATTTGTTATAGCACCCAGAACTGACCGAGATAGTATTGCTATTATAGTTTATCTATATACATATGTATGCATATTGTATGTATTTATAACTGGGCACCTTTATCACTTTTAGTTTTTCCTAGAAATTATTTTCAGAGATTTATGCATGTCTGTGTATGTAAACCTACCTCATCATTTAAAGTGTTACTTTATTCCAAACATATATACTCTTGATAGAATACAGTTTATTTAGCTATTTCCCCAGTGACAGAATCTTACATTGTTTCCAGTTTTTGCATACTTACCATCATACCTAAATGAATACCTTTGCATGTGATTCTTGCAGAGATGTGACTATATCCCTAAGCAGACACTAAGAGATAATATTATTGGGTCAAAATAAAAGCCTTGCTGTTATTTGTATGGATTTAGACTCACCAGCAGTGAATATGAGTAACACGTTCCCTATATACTCTCTCCCACACTTGATGTATTCAAGTTCATTTTGGCATGTTTATCCTGTAAATTTGCTGTTAATGTGTTCTTTAAAATGTTTATTGGGATCCATTTACCTTTCAATATTTTCTTTTCCCTCTTTATTTCGCTGCCATCATCCAAACTTTATAACTTACATAATGACTTCACATCTATAATCACATTGTATCCTCAAAGCAGAGCAGCAATTTTTGTTAATGAAGTTTGAGAGAAAAAATTTCAGTATAAATGTTCAGCTATAATACAATAACATGTAAATACATTTAGAAGTGAGGTTCTGCAGTATTTATGCATATTTAATATTTTAACACTTTATTTTGCTATTTCCTACAAACAACATTTCTTATTTCTAAGCTTGACTGTATCCATGGCTCAGTAGAAAAATATCTTAATTCCAGGACAGTTGTGAGGGTTTCTTCATTTTAAATACTGAGCAGCTTTTCCTCTGAGAAAACTGTCTTCATTTTTTTTTTTTTTTTGCATATGGTATTAATTGTCTTTGCAGATACTCAAATTCAGAACCCCAAATCATTTGCCTTGTTATTGCTTAAAATAGTATAATATTATCTGTCTAAAAGTTATTTGAAAACTTCTGAGACTTTAATTAAATTTTTATTATTTTCTTGGCTGCAACAGAATTGGAATTTTCCTTAGATAAAATATACATATAAACTTGACCCTGATATTAACAGATCAAGGAGTGTAATGCAATTTTTAATGAACTATTATAGGAAACCAATAAACTACCTATTACAATGAATTGCAATATATAATTTATGGCAATGTCATTAATTTTCAAACTAATTAGACTTTAGGAAATTTTGGTGCTGTCTTAAACAAAAGCTGATTGAAAATCTGATGAAATATACAAATATGGTCCTACTGAGTCTCACCTTTACAGGGATATTTTTGCCAATTATTCTAGACATCTCTACTATAATATTTTGTAATCATCAATCTCTTCTCTTTTCTAGCTGAATTATGCATCTTAATACTCACTTCTTTGTTAGTCATTCTTCCTTTTCCTTACTGATATGTTTGTAACATTTTGATAGCTCAGTTCACTTACTGTATGCTGTCTCACTGCCAGTCTGAGAATATCAGAAACCTCTGCTCCACCATCAGACCGACCTTGGAATATGCTATGCTTTTTATACTAGGACCAGTAACCTGATAAGACAGACTATCATGGCCTTCACGTCCTGAAGGAAATCAAGCTCAGGTCCTGTTATATCTTTTGCCTTTGAGAATTAGTCTAGTTTCTCCAGAGAACATAAAATACATAGATAGAGATAGATATAGAAAAAGAGAGAAGGAGAGAAAAACAAGAAAGAGATTGATTTTAAGACACTGACTCAGTATATTAAAGCATATATATGGAATCTATAGAAATGGTACTGATGAACCTATCTGCAAGGAAGGAATGGAGACAGAGACATGGAGAACAGACTTTGGACATGGGGAGGAATGAGAGCGGGTGGAGTTGGGTAACTAGCAATGACATGTATACACTGTCTTGTGTAACGTGATACCTCGTGGGAGTGTCAGTCACTCAATCACGGCCGACTCTCCGCGGCCCCATGGACCGTAGCTTGCCAGGCTACCCTGTCCATGAAATTGTCCAAGCAAGAATAGTGGAGTGGGTTGTCATTTCTTACTCCAAGGTATCTTCCCGACCCAGGGATTGAAGCTGCATCTCTTGCGTCTCCTGCATTGGCAGGCAGATTCTTTACCACTAGTACCACTTGGCTGCTACGTAACACAGGGAGTCCAATCTGGAACTCTGTGATGGCCTGGGGGTGGGGAAGGATGAGGGGGAGATGGGAGGGAGGCTCGGGAGGGAGGGAAGATGTATATACATATATATATATATGCATGTATATATATAGTTATGACTGATTCATGATGTATGGCAGAAATCAACAATCAACACAACATTGTAAAGCATTTATTCTTCACTTAAAACACAAAAACAACACTGACTTATGCAATTCTAGGGGCAGACAAATCTCAAATTCACAGGGCAGGTCAGCAGGTTGGAAACTCAAGTTTGTTCTCTATGTTTCAGCCTCACTGAGCCAGACTTCTTTAGGAAGTCTGTCTTTGTTTTTTAAGATTTTCAGTTATTTGGAAGAGGCCCACCCACTTTTCGTAAGCAAATCCTCTATAATCGCAGTCTATTGATTTAGATGTTAGGCACCTTCAAAGAAAATCATAGCCACATTTAGACTGATGCTTGACCAAACAACTTGGCACTGTAGCCTAGTCAAGTTGACATGCATAACTAACTGTCAAAGCCTGGGATATGACTCAAGATTTAGAATTTCAAGGCAAAAGCAAAGAATGAAAAGCCAAAGCAAAAGGAAAGCAAAAGAAAGTCCAGAAACATGGTCACACAAATATAGAAATCTGAAGTATTTAATAAACATTTTTTTATACTCAAAATGGGAACTGACATATCTATTTCCATGCCATTTCTTTTTCATTTAGTTTCTTTAATTTTCATAGGAATACTAAAGAATAACATGATTGCCAGTTTGTGAATGCAAGGAAATCAAGCTCATATACATTAAAAAAATGTATCCATGATCATATAGTTGGAAAAAAGCCTTAAAAAATGTACTATCTGAGGATAATCAAAAGAATCATGACATTTGACATGGTGAGAAGTCTTGGATGAGGAAAGTTAGCTCCTTTAATTTATAAAAGAAGAAGAGGGAAAAGAAACAGAGGATATTTGTAAAGAGTTAATTACACTAGAATGTATACTGGCTAGGGAGGGAAAGAAAGAAGGAGGAATTGATTTATAGTAAAGAAATGGTTGAGTTCAGTTCAGTAGCTCAGTCATGTCTGGTTCTTTGAGACCCCATGGACTGCAGCATGCCAGACTTCCCTGTCAGTCCTCAACTTCCAGACCTTGCTCAAACTCATGCCCATCAAGTCAGTGATGCCATCCAACCATCTCATCCTCTGTGTCACCTTCTCCTCCTGCCTTCAATCTTTCCCATAGTTTCATTGATTTAGACAAGGACTAACAGGGAAAGATTGAGGGCAGGAGGAGAAGGGGATGACAGAGGATGAGATGGTTGGATGGCATTACCAACTCAATGGACATGGGTTTGGGTGGACTCCAGGAGTTGATGGACAGGGAGGCCTGGTGGGCTGCGGTTCATGGGGTCGCAAAAAGTTGGACACGAATGAGTGACTGAACTGAACTGAACTTGAGTTTCATTGAGTTAGACAAGATACTGAGCCAGACGTGCCTGTGAGTGTCCAGGAATCTTGGGCAGAGGCGTGGGTTGACAGTGGCTTGCTACAGGGTCAGGGTCCCTAAATACAGCAGTGCCCTTCTGAAGGAGGTTACCACCATTACCCCTACCATAGTTTGGCCTCAGGCCAAACAACGTGGAGGGAACAAAGCCCCACTTACCAGTAGAAAATTGGATTAAAGATTTACTGAGCATGGCCTCACCCATCAGAACATGACCCAGATTCCCCCCACCACAGCCAGCCCCTCCCATCAGGAAGCTTCCGCAAGCTTCTTATCCTTATCCATCTGAGGACAGAATGAAAACCACAACCACAGAAACTAACCAAATTGATCACATGGATCACAGCCCTGCTTTACTCAAAGAAAGGATTAGAGTTCATGTATTTGAAGAGATAAAAAATTGCCATGATGGGCATTGTGAAATAGGTGAACTGGGATGGTAGAGTGAGAACTGTGAAATTACGTACGGTATGAGAGAGTGCCCTTATTCATGGTGTAAGCTCTAGATGTGAGATAGATCCATGTGAGACAGTAGAAGCAGGGGGAAAAAATGGAAAAGGTAAAAACATTGAGAAGCCTGGGGATGTATGAATTATCTATTTGTGTATCAGCAAGTCCAAATTGTGATACACATAGTAGTGGGGGAAAAGATGATGGAGACAGTAGCCAAGGTTTTCAACAAATGGAAAGAAAGAAAAGTGTGCTTCATATGTAACCCCATCTAGATAGTGCAGCCAAGGGTATAATCTTGTGGTACAACTTTTGAAATAACTGGAGGTGGAGAGTGAGCAAAGAGGTAAGAACTATTTATGGAGGGGTGATGGCTCAGAGTAATTGGAGCTTAAATGCATGCCTGAGAAAAGGGTCACTGTTGGAAGCAAGAATGGCAATTCTTCCACCAAGCACATTGTGCTACTATAGATGAAGTCAAGCACGTGAGGCCAAAGATGTTCAAAGCCAAAACAACTGCAGGCAGCAGTTGGTGTTACAAGGAGGGAAAACCTAAATTTGGAGCCTTTGTTTTGGCAGAGTTGGAACACCCAACTTCCGTTTGAATGACATTTTCAAGATGTCTGAGCAGATTCTACAGGAGCAGGAGAGCTATCTAAAGTCAGGTTTCCCCCTCCCCAGATCAACCTGCTATGTGGGGGATGGGCTTCCCCAGTGGCTCAGCGGTAAGGAGTCCGTCTGCAGTGCCGGAGCTGCAGGAGGCAGAGGTTTGATCCCTGGGTTGGGAAGATCCCTGGAGGAGGGCATGGTAACCCACTCCAGTATTCTTGCCTGGGAAATTCCATGAACAGAGGAGCCTGGCGGGCTATAGTCCACGGGGTTGCAAAGAGTCGGACGTGACTGAAACAACGTGGCATGCATGCACGTGAGGGATGGTGGTCAGCTATAACTTTTTCCATGCTCCTGACTTTGGAAGAGAAGATCTGAAATAAATGGCAGTTTGAACAGAAAATGATACCCATGTGATGGACATCAAGGGGTCACCATTCTCTTCTTCCAGTTTGACAAAATGGACCATTTCTTGTCTAAATGACATGACAGTAATGTCATTCATTGCCAACTAGCTGTCATTTTGATGGCAAAATCATCACACTTTGTATCACAGATGTTACTGATCCACAAGAAAAAAAAAAAAACATGTTGACATCTTTCACTTATAATAATATAGAATTGATTGTTTCCAGCTTTAATTTATCCAAAAATACATTTGAAAAAAAGTAGACAGTGACTGATTTACAAATGACAGGGCTTAGGGGAAGATGGTAAGACTATAGCAAATAATCTACCTGTAATAATTAGAGAGCATAAGGGTTTTAGTAGCAAAATAATCTTGTTGGATGGTTTAGAAGCAAATATGAAACAGATTCAGTGATTCTTTGGAATCATTCACTGTCACAAACTTAATAAATAGCAACTAATATAAAAGCTGATTTGACAAGGCATATAGAGACATATGTAATCTATTTTCTTCTTCAGATCTTAGAGCAACCTCCAATTCTTGGTGATTTTATTAGAATTATAAAAATATAGCACTGGTAAGATTTTTAGAGATTTTATAAATCCAATTTATTATTTTATTGATGAAGAAATTGAGGAAGAGCTCATTTAGCAAATGCCAAAATTCACGAGTCATGACCTTTTTTTAGGCTAAGCAAGACCCATTATTTAGTTCTTTCTAAGTAAGAGTTCAGTTTGGAATTTCAGGACACCAAGAAACCTGGAGACCTGTAAGATTATTATTATGCTGCTCCTGCTCCTTTATTTTTCCACACAATGTTAAATAAAACTCAGATATTACTGCAATGATATCAGCCCTCATCCCCGTGCCCCGCAAAAGGTGTTTTGCTTCCCTAGAAACTAGGCATACATAGGTATTGTAGCGCTCATATTCATTTGCTTCTTACAGTACATTTATCTCGTATGTAAATTAGCATCTCCAAGATTCTGATTGGTATTCTATCATGGGAAATTATAAGAGTGGAGGGTAGAAGGACAGACTAAGGGTCTTGATGCTGATGTTGATCTTGAGATTGTAACTGATACCCATCCTTTATTTCCTCTGCCATATATTCTACCGGCTCAGTGAGCACCTCTGTTGTTCTGGATGACTGGCTTGGTGGGGCAACGCAGACCTTGAACCTTGAGGAGGTTGAATTCTTGGCTATCATGCTTCCCTTATAGCTCAGTTGGTAAAGAATCTGCCTTCAATGCAGGAGACCCTGGCTTGATTCCTGGGTCAGGAAGATCTGCTGGAGAAGGGATAGGCTACCCACTCCAGTATTCTTGGGCTTCCCTTTTGGTTCAGCTGGTAAAGAATATGCCTACAAAGCAGGAAACCTGAGTTTGATTCCTGGGTTGGGAAGATTCCCCTGGAGAAGGGAAAAGCTACCCACTCCAGTATTCTGGCCTGGAGAAATCCATGGACTGTATAGTCCATGGGGTTGCAAAGAGTTGGACACAATTGAGAGACTTTCAATTCAATCAATGCCTATTTCAGACTTTGGCCATTTATCATTACAACTGATCATAAGAATGCCTCTATTGCTGGAGTGCCAGCTATGATATATTCTTTCATTTGTCAGGATGTTGGAGAAAGTCAACATCTTCATAATTGGGGCCCATTACTCCTAGCTGTATGATGGGACCCTCCCTTGCATATTAGTCTTTTGGCATGAGGAGCCTAGAATAATCAAGTGATGGCCATATCTTAAAGTTCAATAGGGCTTCTACAGTGTTACCAGATGTAAATATTTCCCCTATAAGAACTGAGCTCACTAAACCCACAGACACTAAACTGGTCTTATAGGGAGTGTACATTATTTGATTAGGTGAATAGTGAGTGATAGAGAGGTCATTTTTACTTCCACTTTTAGTTACTGAGCAGAATATATATTCATCCTATAAAAGAAGTATGTAGTAATTATTGATTTAGGGTATATGTTCGATCTTCATGAATGATAACCCATCTCCAACCTGACACCTCAGCTACACATAAGGAAAGTTGGTACTCAACCATTTTCAACTCTTTGTGGCCCCATGGACTATAGCCTGCCAGGCTCCTCTGTCCATGGAATTTTTCCAGGCAAGAATACTGGAGTGGGTTGCCATTGCCTACTCTAGGGGATTTTCCCAATCCAGAGATTGAACCCTCATCTCTTCCGTCTCCGCATTGGCAGGTGTGTTCTTTATGACTAGCACCATCTGGGAAGCCCATACATCAACTACACACACATTAGGTCAATTCACAACTATATTTACCCAGGAACTTTGCAGTGGTGGACCAAAGATGCATCTGTGACTTATTTATGGCCAGTATTTTCAAGAACTGTGGAATGGATGTGTCAGATCTGGGAAAAAAAAAAAAAGACAGAATCCTTATGTGGCTATTTATTTAGCCTCCTTGATATTGAATATAGCATGATTACATGGTAATCCTGTTTACAGGCATTAATTTTCTGGACAAGAATTTACTGAGGACCTACTATGTGAGATATACACTTCCCATCATTAAGTGGAAAACTTGAGAAAAATTTTGTTTAATAAAATAAGTGCTAGGAAAGATGTCAGAAAGGATTAATGTGGGGATTTTGAGGGTTGGATAAGCTATCATTCATGAACTTGACTTAAATAAAAGTTTATTTATATTAGATAGTTAATATTTGTTGCATATTGCAGTTTAATTTTAACAGGGAACAACAGATACCCTAATACCTTTGGCAAATGAATGATTTCTCTGTGTTTGAATGTCTGCCTCTCTGTTTGACTGTCAGGATTTTCAAAGGGATATAACTGGGGGACTTGAACAAAACCTTTGCCAACAAAGGTCCATATAGTTAAAGCTATGGTTTTATCAGTGGTCATGTATGGATGTGAGAGTTGGACCATAAAGAAAGCTGAGCACTGAACAGCTGATGCCTTTGAACTGTGGTGTTGGAGAAGACTCTTGAGAGTCCCTTGGACTGCAAGGAGATCCAACCAGTCAATCCTGAAGATCAGTCCTGAGTGTTCGTTAGAAGGACTGATGTTGAAGCTGAAACTCCAGTACTTTGGCCACCTGATGCGAAGAGCTGGCTCATTTGAAAAGACCCTGATGCTGGGAAAGATTGAAGGTGGGAGGAAAAGGGGACGACTGAGGATGAGATGTTTCGATGGCATCACGGACTCAATGGACATGAGTTTGAGTAAACTCCGGGAGTTGGTGATGGACAGGGAGGCCTGGTGTGCTGCAGTCCATGGGGCCACAAAGAGTCAGACACGACTAAGTGACTGAACTGAACTAAACAAAAGAAAGGGTTTCCTGTCTGCCAGTCAAAGAATTTAATAAAATGTGGGATCAATGAATTAGTCATTGCAATTTCTGGCTCACCTTCATAATTTTGTCTGAGTATCAGTACATTTTTTTTTTGGTTTTGTTTTTAAGAGTAGACAACAGATTAAATCTTCTGATAGTGTGGTTGAGAAGAGACTGCAGGAGGACCCTCAGAGTGAGACTTTACACCAGCCAGTCAGGGTGGAAATAAACGGAGGTGATCAAGGACAAGGAACGCCTTCAGAGGAGTTGATGGCATGGATGAGACACAATGAGCATTTTGAAGGGTGTCAGGAAGCTTAGTTGGTGCAGCGAACCTGGCATATTGCAGATAATGGTTTATAAAGTGATTCCCAGTCCACTAGGTGGGATGGAGCAGCAGACGTGCGCATACTTTAAGAGTCCTCAAAGTCAGGGTGCGGTGACGGCATGATTCCGAGTGGTCTGTGTGCATAAAAGCCAGAGGCAAGGTATGCCCCTGAAAGAGGAATCAATAAATCAAATTCTCGTAGCGGTCAGGCAGCTAGAGCAAATGAGTGGTGCAGAAAAGTTGTTGCAAAGTGAGTGAGAAGGACAGTGATGTCATGGAGTTTGCACGCATACACTTTATGAAGGGGTCAGTTAGAACTCAGCCTCAGCCAGCTGCGTTTTGTGGGAAGTGGGCAAGTATTACAATATCTCAGACATTTTTCAAGATATTTTTGGCCTATTGATTTAAATAAATTTCAGATAAGTGGATGGTGGAGCTAAATCCATTTTTAGAACTGGCTGGAAAAATTAATATGAATCTGAAAATCAAATGTTGCTGATAGGCTTATGCTGTGCACCTCTGAGATAGTACTTGTCAGAATCCTAATGTAGAGTGTCAAGCTACAGAGAAGGGCATCTGTGCCCTACAGGAATCTATGGATGAGTCAGAAAACTGAGGCTCCATTCTAGTATTCAAGGCTGGGGTATTACCACAGGAGTGAGGAAAAACCTGAAGTCCTGGGGCAAGCTGATGTCCCCATATTCACTGTATCTGTCAAGGCTAAATGACCCTTTCCAGTTTTTAAGCTTTGAAAATTGAGAGAGCTACATCGTCTTTATGAAGGACAAAAGTAAGATCTAAATAATAGTCCATGGTGTTTATGCAATCACTCTTACTTGCTTTTATTCACCTTTCTTTGTTTTTTTTTTTTCCACTTCTGATCTTAGATTTAAAATCTGCTTCTCGTGACTCTGGTTTGAGGGTAAATTTTGATTCCCTTGTTGGATTTTTTTTTTTACTTTGGATGAGAATTAAACTTTTTTCAATGCTCACCACCCTGGTGCTGGTGTCTCCTGCGGTCTCCATCTAGAAGTATGTGGACCCCCCTGGAATTTCAGTAATGAAGCTTGCTTCCTGGGTAGCAATAGGGGAAGATAGTTGGAAAGGCAAGTCTACATGGATATTTTTAAACTGTCAGGATTGCTTCAGGAATTCGAAGTGGGATAGAACCATGCCCCCAGGCGAAGAAAATGATTAATAGTACATTATAGCACTGCACAGATTTGAGAATATAAGTTGTGTTAGGTTGCAACCTCAAGAGTTTCCTGGGTGATATTTGAGACGGGTGTCATACACAGAGGGGAAGGAGACACCAAAGAGTCAGGTCAGTCTAGACTGGTAGGTGGCGATTTAACAAGCAAGGGAACTTACATACAAGACAAGACTTATCTTAGGTGGCAGCAAGATGAGGAGGTCTCACACCTGCCCAAGAGAACCTTCAAATTTATATAGAGGCCTTAACTGACTTCCCTAGGCTTCCCCAGTGACTCAGGCAGGTAAGAGTCTGCCAGCAATGCGGTAGACCTAGGTTCAACCCCTGGGTTGGGAAGATCCCTTGGAGAAGGAAATGGTAACCCACTCCAGTATTCTTGCCTGGAGAATCCCTTGGAAGAGGGAGGAGACTGGTGGGCGACAGTCCACGGGGTCCCAAAGGGTCAGATACAACTTAGCGGCTAATTATTCTTAACAGACTTCAGTCACATATTCAATTCAGATCCTCTCACCCATACCTTACTGTTCACTTTTCCAAGTCTGCATCCCTGAAAAGGCTCTGACAATGGGAATGGTGGGTGGAATGTACATTCCAAGGCTGAGGAGGGGGTGGGAAGCCTCTGATTGCCCACGTCTGACTCATGGGTCACTAGCCATCACATCCCTTCAATGACCTCCTCCAACAAATAGGTGTATTGTTTACTCTTTCATGGACACAATACAAGCATCTGTAACTATAGATAATGATACAACTTCACAGCATTTTTGAAAGGCTTAATAGAAGTCACATCTTTAAAATGCTAGAGTGCCACTCATGGACTCTGGAATGCTGGTTCAGTAGTTGTGGCACATGGGCTTAATTGTCCCGTGGCATTTGGGATCCTCCCAGAGCAGGGATTGAACCTGCATCACCTGCACTCTGCAACTACTGATGTCTGCAGGTCTAGAGCCCATGCTCTGCAACAAGAGAAACACTCACTCTGTTACCGAGTCCAAGCTTGCACTGCTTGCCCCACGACGGGCCAATGGATCTGAGAAACTAGGGATGGAGGCAAGGAAGAGCCTTTATTTGGGGAGCCAGCTGATCAAGAGGATGGCTGCCTAGCACCTCAAAATAACCGTCTTACTCTAGTCTAGATGCTAGGTTCTTTCATAGATCAGAGATGGGGATGTGAGGAAACAAAGTAAAAAGGCCATACATCTTGCAAAGCATCTTCTAGAATGGCAAGCCTCAGGCAGGAGATGTGTTCATTTCTTCCTTCCTTCCATCTTCAGGTGGACAGGGTTCTGAACAAAGGCACTTTAGTTTAGCAGCCAGACAGAAGGGCAGACCTCTCTGAGGCAGACCGTTCTGTAAGATTATAATAACAAAAGCAACTAAAAGCAAATCAAAGAAGAAGTTCCAACATGGAGTCACAATTGGCTTCTCCTCTGCAACAGCGCCACGGGGAAGAGCAGCAAGTAGAGAAAGCCCGTGTGTGCAGCAAAGACTCAGTGCAACCAAAAATGAATAAATAAATAAATATTAAAGTATATATATATATGTAATGGCTTCTGCATTTGCTCAATGGTTAAGAGTCCATTTGCTGATGCAGGAGACAAGGGTTTGATTCCTGGTCCTGAAACTCCAATACTTTGGCCACCTGATGCAAAGAGCTGACTTGTTTGAAAAGACCCTGATGCTGGGAAAGATTGAGGGCAGGAGGAGAAGGGGATGACAGAGGATGAGATGGTTGGATGGCATCACCGACTCGATGGACATGGGTTTGGGTGGACTCTGGGAGTTGGTGATGAACAGGGAGGCCTGGCGTGCTGTGGTTCATAGGGTCGCAAAGAGTCGGACATGACTGAGTGAACTGAATTGAACCGGGAATATTCCACATGCCTGGGGCAGCTAAGGCCGTGCACCACAGCTATAGAGCCTACGCTCCAGAACTCCTGCTTCACAGCAAGAGAAGCCACTGCAATGAGAAGCCCGGACACCACACCTAGAGAGTCGTCCTGCTCACTGAAACTAGAGAAGAGTTCACACAGCAGTGAAAACACAGTACAGCCAAAATAAATGAATGACTGAATGAATAAATAGATAAATTATATATATATATATATATATATGTATATATGTATCTAATGCGAGAGAGTTGACTGGCATGTAACATGGTTGATACACCATAAAGTTGTTTTTTGCCTTCTGTCCTCCCACTGTGAACAAAAGAAGACCATAGAGAAAGTTGAGGGGAATTCCTAACATTCATTTCTCTTGCAGCAATGTTTTTCATAAACGTATGCATGCATTTTCTTTGTCAACAATACCTTTGTTGCCTTTTCTTTGTGCTTAATAATGTTCATGTATCATCTATTATGCAATCTACACCCACTCCCTTCCCTCCCACGAAAATAAATAAATGAAAAGGCAAATGCTAAAAACTACTTTTGTGAAAGCTAGGAGAGGCTATTAAAGTGACATATTACATAGGAATATAACCCAGGGACTTTCATAAAATAATTTAGCATCCAGAACTTCCTGATGATGAGTGGTATAATAAAAGCCCTAAAACTACCATCTCGACTTCAGGAAAGGCCAGAGGATAAAGAAAGACACCGTTCACATTTGTTTTCAGAACCTCTCACCTTGACTGTTTTCCTTTCACAATGAGCTTGGGCTTGATTTAGAAATGAACTATGAAGTCAGGTTAAGAAGAACATAATTTTACACGCCATGCTGTAGGTTGCTTTTGCAAGCAAGAGGACATTTGTGGGCAAAGAACTTTTAGGTGCATAACTAGAAAAAGATAAGCCCTGGTGCAAGTCTAACTCCCTCCCCTCCTTGACAGATGCACTTTCATGCATCAAAGATATTTACCTTCCTTTACTCTTAAACAAAGGAAACAACAGAATGAAAATTTGTGTCAAGGAACTCTCACTCTCAGCCCATCTGGACACAGGGGTGATTTAATGGAAAAGGTCAGCTGTCTTGTCTGAAGGTAACCCTGCCTTTCCAGACTGAGTGGACATTGCTACACACACAGCCTTAAGCACAGGTCATAAGTTAATGCAGGTCAAATTCTTTTTCAATTATAGAGTGCAAATTTTATTGCAGGTATTTTTTTATAGCTACTTCTGACTGGTAAATATTACCATCTGGAATTTACAGATGCAGAAGCAAACCCATAGAAGATAATTATCTAACTTACTGCTGGCTTTTGGGTGCCTTTATATGACTGGCTTTGAGCCTGACTTGTAGTTGTGGACATCTTGTAGTTGTGTATGTCTACTTATATTTGAGGAGCTTCCCTAGTGGTCCAGATGGTAAAGAATCTGCCTGCCATGCAGGAGACCCAGGTTCAGTCCCTGGGTCAGGAAGATCTACTGGAGGAGGGAATGGCAACCCACTCCAGTATTCTTGCCTGGAGAATCCCATGGACAGAGGAGTCTGGTAGGCTACAGTCCATGGGGTCGCAAAAGAGTCAGATATGACTGAGTGACTAACACTTTCACTGTTTACTTTGCAGTCATGTATGTGTGATCTTTTACTAACTTTGATATCAGAGCTATCCTAATTTAGGAAAATGAATTGGTAAATGACTTTCTGTGCTCTACAACAACTTACAGGAAATATTCTGGTCATCCAGTGCTTCTGACACAGCACTCTCACTGCCAAGGACTTGGGTTCAATCCCTAGTCAGGGAAATAAGGTCCCACATGCCGCACAGTGGCACAGCTGACCTATTTAACTACCTATACTCAGATGTTTTATTAAAAGAACTGTTTGAATACGATAACCAATTATTTTGTCCAAAATTTTGTCCACTTCAAGACTTTCACTGAACCTTTACTTTATTAAATTATTTATTGTGTTTTCCCATAAAGTTATCAATATATCACTGATATTTTTTTTCCATTTATTTTTATTAGTTGGAAGCTAATTACTTTACAATATTGTAGTGGTTTTTGTCATACATTGACATGAATCAACCATATATTTTTTAATTTAATATTAGAAGAAGGAGTGTTCATTTATTTATTTGTTGGTGCTTTCATAAATATCTCCATAAGAAATGCTTGGAAAGTAAATCACGATGGTGAGTTTTTCATGATTTCCTCTTCCTTTTGTAAGAACTTTTTGTTAGTTCAAAAAGTTCAAAGAACTTTTTGTAAGTTCAAGCAAAGGATAAGGATAATGGCTCAATAAGTATGTCATAAGAGACAAAAGGAGACTGATGTTGCTATTTCATATTGGCAGAGATATCAAAACCCAAACATCCAGGACAAAATAGTAAGCACTTGTATGCTTTCTTTTACAACTCTAGAACCAAAAACGTGCATTCTGTTCTTAATAAGGATGTTTAAGGAGATGACAACTTGAAAATGAGGCGAATAGAACAGTGGGTGTTGTGGACTGTTATCAAGGTATTTGTGTTGCCCCAACAGTCATGTGGAATTGTCATTACAAATGTTTCTGCTATGATGGACCAGTGAGACACGACAGAGAAAGGAGCTGGGACCTACTTCAAAAGGTCAAGATTTTTTCAGATGAGGTGAAATTAACATGAGGAAATAAAAATGAAAGTCACCTATATGAGGTTCCAGAGGAAGAGTATTTCAAACATACAAAACAACATGCACAAGGACCATCAGGTAAAAGATGGTTTGACTCATCCTAGGACTCTGCCCATGTGTCCCGAGCTTTGAAAGTGATGGAAAGAATAAGATGAGACGCAGTCAGTGTGATGGGCAGAGTCAAGACTACAAACACCGTATTTTGCTAGCTAAGTAATTCATAATTTAGCTGCTATATAGTGAGAGATCCCAAATGGTGAGTGAAAAACATGTAAACAGGAGAAAGCAACATTATTTCTGCATGCTGATATGGCCCCTCAGGGGCTTCAACTGAAAGAAAAAGGAGTTCCAACTGAAGTCTACACTTTTGAAATCCATCTTGTACCATAAAGCAGAGCACCATACAATGTCCATTTTGACAGCAGTTGTCTTTCCCCTTAGCTGTTCAGTACATTCTTATTTAGTGAAAACATGATGACAGAATATGCTTTCGGATTTGTATGAGGGATGCATAAATAGATGTGATTTGTAGAGTGGGATGACAACTTATTCTTTTTTTAGTGGTGATCAGAAATAACATTGCGTTGATGTGATTTTTGCACCACTGGAAAAGTTTAAAGTCATCCTTTAATTCTTAAATTATTTCCTAGAGAGATGGAGTTTATTCATACTTGAGAAGTAGTAGAGTTAGAAGCAATAGAAAAAAAATAGATAGGGGTTTTCTTATATACCCTGTCTATTGTTATCTTCCCAAACTTACAATAGTTTTTGCCTCAAAAAATGAAATACTATGGTAAATGCAAGGAGCTTCCCAAGTGGCACCATGGTAAAGAATCCACCTGCCAATGCAGGAGACACAGGGATGCAATTTGATTCCTGGGTTGAGAAAATTTCCAGAAGTAGGAAACGACAACTCAGACCAGTATTCTCGCCTGTGAAATCCCATGGTCAGAGGAACCTAGTGAGCTAGAGTCCATGAGACCGCTAAGAGTCAGACACAACTGAGGGACTGAGCACACACACATACGTGGTAAATGCAAACTGTTTATATTTTCAATGGCCTTTTGGAAGGAAATTTTTGTAAGAAGGGAATTGTTAACCTTGAAGTGAAGTGCTCAGTTGTGTCCAACTCTTTGCAACCCCATGGATAGTTCACAGAATTCTCCAGGCCAGAGTACTGGAGTGGGTAGCCTTTCCCTTCTCCAGGGGATCTTCCCAACCCAGAGATCTAACTGGGGTCTCTTGCATTGCAGGCAGATTCTTTGCCAACTGAGCTATCAAGGAAGCCCTTGTTAAGCTTGCTGCTGCTGCTGTTAAATCGCTTCAATTGTGTCCGACCCTGTGTGATCCCATAGACGGCAGCCCACCAGGCTCCCCCATTAAGCTTAGAGGTCTTCAAACAACCAAGTATGCAAATTAAATACACTCATATGAAAATAGACCCTTTTAGTAATAATTATAAGAAATAATGCTAGCTCCAAAATTGTCCATATGCTGTAAGCCAAAGTCATTCTTAATTTTTTATTCTAGTTCACATAGGCAGTTGTCTGTGAATCTTCCCTCTTTGCCCCTTTTAGCATTTTCAGAGAGCTTCTTTTCTTCAAACCAGCTTGAGAAGACCAAAATCATAAAATTTATTGCAACAGAAGTGGCTCAGTAGTAAATAACACTCTGACAATGCAGGAGAAGAGGGTTTGATCTCTGGGTGGGGAAGATCCTTTGGAGAAGGAGATGGCAACTCACTCCAGTATTCTTGCCTGGGAAATCCCATGGACAGAGGAGCCAGGTGGGCTACAGTCCATGGGGTCACAAAAGAGCTGGACATGATTTAGCAACTAAACAACAACAAATTTTCTCCCTCTCTCTGAAATATTTGCAACTGCCTAGGTCTTATTGGGATGCCTACCACAATTCCTGAAACATAGTAAATACTGAGTAAACATGATAAATGACTGAGATAAAATGAAGCAGTGTCTTCCTTAGTTTTCCATTTCTGTTTTACTTCAAAAGACACATGTTCATAGAGCTTGTTGAGAGTGTAAGGAAAGGCATTTTTGTAATCTTTAAAATTATAAGATTTATCTCTTCCTGTATTTTTTTCTCATAAAAGCAGACCACACATCTAAATGACCTAGATTTTTTCAAGAATGTTCAAGCAGTCCTTGATAACTTAAGAAAAGGTCAGCTACCAGCTGGAAGCTGGATAAAAGACTGAGCAGGTACCAGTGTGCAGTGTGTTTGATAAGAATGGTGAAACAATGAGGGGGAAAAAAAAATAAATGTGTATTTGGTCTTCTCTTTGATTTCTGACACATTGTAAAGTTGCTCTCATTCAAATTTAGTGACCTTGAGGTTCTGAGCAGACAAAATTACACTTTATCACTTTAGTCTATTTGACTAGCACTTACTATTGCTTTAATAAAAACCACAGTGTAGGTGTCTCTATTTTTTTCTCTTTCTTTCCAGAATGTGTAACATATTCCCCCCAACCTTTCCACCCCAACTTTTCCTAGTCACTCAGACAGTAAAGAATCTACTTGTAATGTGGGAGACCTGGGTTTGATCCCTGGGCCAGCAAGATCCCCTGGAGAAGGGAATGGCAACCCACTCCAGTATTCTTGCCTGGAGAATCCCATGGACAGAGGAGCTTGCCAGGCTACAGTTGATGGGGGTCACAAAGAGTCAGGCATGACTGAATGACTAATCCTTTCACTTTCACTTACTATTGCTTTCATAAAATCCATAGTGTAGGTGCCTATTTTTTTCCTCATACTTTCCAGGAATGTCTTATGTACTCCTCCCAGGTTTCCCAGCACAACAATATTTGTCTCCATGATTTCCTCATTTATTTCCCTCAGCCAGTCTAGATCCCACTCTTTCTTCCTCTTCAGAATGAATTCTGACTATTTTGGGGTGATAGATACTGAGATTAGCCCAGTATATACCTGCTTGATAGGGGCTCATACACCACAAGGCTTGCTGGTGAGAAGCTGAGCTCATATTGAGTGAAGCTGGACAGTGAGTGTGGCTGGGAGAAAGATGAGGTCAGGTTCTATAACCGCAGATCCTTGGCAGACTCTGCAAGGAGACACAGATTGATGGAGAAAGGAAAGCCTCAGATTCCTCAATACTAAGTTATGTAGACAAAGAAGAAAATAAGCATATTTTTTTAATACGCCAAGTGACAGAGTCTACCAGCAATATAGATCAGAGTTCACAGTTATTGAACAATCAATTCTGGTTTTGACCCTGTATCAAATACTGTCTTATTTTTTCTCATTTAATGACAATCTCCATCAATGAACCTGTGATAACCTAGTTGACAGTCAAAGCCACTGTGTTTCCATGGGTGTTAAGTAACTTGCCTAAAAACACAGTTAATAGACTGTAGAGTTAGGATTCAAAACCACCAGTTCAGTAAATCCAGTTCATCCTGTATCTAAAATCATGGAGTTGCAAAGGCCTGAACACAGGTCGCATTTTGTCATGCACCATGTTAAAACTGAGCTGGTAGCATAGCTCACTTGGAGGCACTGCTTGCTTTCCATTGACAGAAGCAGTGCTCATGAAACCAGGCTGCCTTCAGAAGTTAAATGGTCAACAAGGGTATATTTTGTTTTGGGGTAAATATGTGTCTGTTTAGGGTGGGGGGCAGTGAGAGTGTGTACATGTGAATAGTGAGTGTGTGAGTAGTGGAAGAAACACTGAACAATAGTTTAGGTTCAGATAGACTTGCTTTCTGATCTCAGTTCTGACAATTACAACAGACTAATCTTTGGCAAGGTAGTCAACCTTTCTAAACCCTAGTCTTTGCATTCATAAAATGGGGAAAATATAGAATTACAGTGCAAATTAAATTAATTAACTATAACCCCAATCTGCCTAGTGCAAACTCAGAATAAATGGTTGGTAAACATTGTCTATACTATTATCATTGTTGGTATTATTTTTATCATTGCCATATACTTACTACTTTTTCAAACTACAAACCAGAGTTACAGAAAGTCCTTCAATAACAAACATCTTCTCTGCATTCCTGCAGTAACTTTGCACTATAGGGTCAGTAGATCTTAGCTATGAATTTTGCATCCTAAAGGCAAGACTTTATGAACAACAGTGGAATATTTGGCAAACAACCAAAATTCTGTAACATCAGAACAGAATATGGCACAAAGGCAGACAAAATAGATGTAAATTATCACAAAGTTGTGTGAGGAACAGTTGAGAGAACTGGAGATATTTAACTTGAAGAAGAAAGCTGTCTTAAAGATCTCTGTACATACTAGGAAAGTCATCCTAATAAAGAAATATTTAACTTCTTTTTTTTTTTTTTTTTTTTTTGATAGAGTCTCTACAGAGAAGATGTATAACTAATAGATGATGGTTGCAGAGAGAAAGTTTGGAATTAAAGTGCTGCTGGAAGTTGGGAAGGGATTTCCCTGACAGTCCAGTGGTTAAGATTATGAGCTTCCAATGCAGAGGGTGCAGGTTTAGTCCCCGGTCAGGGAACTAAGATCCCATGTGCTATTGGGCACAGCCAAAAGAAAAAAAAAACAAGAGTGAAAAAATTGGGTTCGCAAGAGTTGGACATCATGTAGAGACTAAACCATCACCACAAAAATTTGAGTGGATTCTCTAATGAGGTAATGAACGTTCTTCCACTAGACTTCAATGAAGCATCAATATGGAGATCAAGGACAGAGTGAGGGCAACTTACTAAGGGATTTCTAATATTTCCTTTTGATGTCCTCTTCCTTTTTTTACTAGGGGCTTTCATGGTGGCTCAGATGGTAAAGAATCTGCCTGCAGCGCAGGAGACCCGGGTTCAATCTCTAGGTCAGGAAGATCCCCTGGAGAAGGACATGGCTACCCACTCCAGTATTCTTGCCTGGAGAATTCCATAGATGGGGGAACCTGGTGGGACTACAGACCATGGTGTCAAAAGAATCCAACAGGAGAGCTACCACTTTCTGGAGAGATCTCTTTGCTTCTCTTGGGTACAGAAAATATAAAGGACTAGGAATTTTACAGAAACTTTGGTGCCAACTCCTATCTAGGCCCAATCACCAGTATAATGGCCCAGACTGGAATATGAGCCAAAACACTTTACTCTTGAGAGTTCATTTTCTTAGAGTATCTATTCTGTTGTCACTGCAAATGAAGAAAAGTGATGGTAGGAGGTGGACAGTTTTGAACTCATTTTCCTGGATGTGTTAACCATAACTGTTAAGATTAACTTTGAGTTTTATGCATCATTTAGACTCTCAACTTCTATCCAATATTTTAATGTGAGATTTTCTACATTATTGTATGTATTAATACATATATTCATCTATTTTTTATGTTGATGAACCAGTTCTCAAGATATCTTTGAGTGATATGAAGCTCACCATTAACTCCTAGTGTCTTGAGCACGTATTATCATTCCACTCTCAGAAGATAAGGCCGATGTCCTTCAACATTTGTGTCAGGCTTGGTGCCTATAAGGAAATGGCAACCCACTCCAGTACTCTTGCCTGGAAAATCCCATGGACGGAGGAGCTTGGTAGGCTACAGTCCATGGGGTGGCAAAGAGTCAAACACAACTGAGCGACTGCACTTTCACTTTCACTTTGGCACCTATAAGCATCACAGTTAGGTCATGCTCTGAGCCAACAGCCTTATGTATATTCTTTATGAAATTAGAGTCTAAATGTGGATTCTTTTTCTCCACTCAGTTTTAAGTTCAGCCTCTCCTGCAAATGCATAAGTCAAGTGCATAGGACTCCTGTGAATAATAGATTTTATCTATGTAGGATTCACACTTGATGATCCGTAACTACAGTGCTTTGCTACTCATAAAATACCCATCTCAATTAGTGAATTAGCAGCCCATCAAGTTGATGCCTAAGATGTGAAACCTTGAGAATGCTCATTGCAGCTAATGAAAATATGTTTAGAAATTGCTTCCCTAAATGAGTCACTAGCAAGAAATTGACTTATTATTGTAGACTGTATGTGGTTCTGGAAAAAAAAAAAAGAATCAATCTTCCCTTCAGCTCTGTCATCTAACAGCTCATCAGATATTTGAAGCACCACATAAGCTGCCTGCCTTTACCGATTCTTAAAAATTGGGACATTTTCACAGTTCATCAAGTGACATTAGAGCCATTATTATACAGATTGAAAACAAAGTAAATAAATGACTGCCATGCTTCTTTAAATGCGATCATTCTGTTCACTTTTAGTCAGCATTGGTTAAAAAATAGCTGCCTTTCTTGAACAGTACAGATTCCAGGGGAGACATAGTTAAAAATATTAAGCATCACACAGTATTTCAAACATCTGTAAGTGTTTGTATTGCATGTTATAAAAACCTTGATGTAAAATGCCACAATTGAAAGGGAAAAGTATTAAAAATGTCAATGCTCTTATATCATTTCAGAAGACCAATTTGCCATTTTTTGATTTTTTTTTTAAGGTTGTAATGAGCCTGGTTCATTTTGCTTCCTAGCATTTATCTTTTCAGTAACAATGGAAAATTTTCCCCTTAGGCCCAGCATGCTATTCTTGTCTTAGTCGATTAGGCAGAAATGAAGATCATAAAGGTGAGAGATTTTCCCACAAACAATATGATGTTCAGCACAGTAGCTTGCACAATTTAGGCTGAGAAATTCCAACTCATCTCAGGAATAGTTGTTTGGGGATGTAGCGGAAGCAAACAACAGAGCTTCCACTTCTTAGTACTCTGAGAGGTGTTGTGAGAAGGCAAAGTTCAGACTTTGCCTCAGCCTTTCTTTGAATGTTCAATAAGCTGTCAAATGATAGTTTAACTTGTGAGCATAAAGTGTCAATCTCAAGTGCATTGAGGCTAGAAAAACAGGAATGGAATAATTGTAGGTTATTACATTTAAACTGGAAGAAAGACTATTTTTCAGTAATTATTGTTTGTTGAGGCTTTGTATGTTTCTCTCAGATATATCTGGAACAAAGAAAGCTCACAACTGTTATGCTTCCTGAAATGAAGGTGTTACGAGTGTTGTTGAAAGAAAATGGAAAGAATATGCATTTGGAACAGTCAAAACTGCGTAGTTCATGCTTCTGCCACTCATTGAAAATGTGAGTGTACACAGGCTGTTTAAATCTATTCAGACTATTTCCTTAACTGCAATGGAGTTTTAGATTAATTTGGACCATATGAGACTATTTAACCATCCTTGATCAACCAAAATGGCAAAGAGTTAGTTCACACTGTTGCTGTGAGAATCAATGAAAAAAACAAGCAAACAAAAAATCCCTGCACAAACTTATAAAGAGATACAATGATCAATTCTCTGTCCTCTTTGATAATCAACCATAGAGGAGGGCATGGCACCCACTTCAGTATTCTTGCCTGGAAAATCCCATGGACAGAGGAGCCTGTTGGGCTACAATGCACGGGGTCGCGAAGAGTTGGACATGACAAGCAGCTTAGCACACATGCATGAAACTAACCTGCAAAGCCTTCCAGTTGTTGCCCTGGAACCAATGCCTTGCCCAAAATAAGAAAACAGCTCATAATAATGAGTGATTGCTTTTATTAATCAATAGCTATGAATAGAACTTTGCATGTGGTTTCTCATTTAACTAATTCTTAAGTATAAGCTAGGTCTTAATAATATTTCCATAATATAGATTCACAAAGTGAGGTCACATATTAAGATTTCAGGATGGATAAATGGAGAACCCATGGCAATTACCAGCACAGTGTAATATATTTTAAGAGGTCAGGGATCTGCCTTCAAGGTTATAGACTTTTCTTGCTTTAGTCTTCTTCATGAACCCTTTGTATTTAATAATAATGCATGATGTTTAGAATGTTCTAGGCATGCAGATTCTGTAATTGAGCTTCCACTTTCTTAATCTTTTAGCTTTATGATCTTGTAACATTAAATAAGCCACATTTTCTATTTATTTGATTATTTGGTTATTTTTTAATCTATTGTTTTGGCTGTGCTGCATGACTCACAGGATCTTAGTTTCCTTACCAGGTATTAACCCACAGCCCCAGCAGAGAAAGCATAGAGTCCTAACCACCAGATTGCCAAGGAATTCCCAAGTAACATTTTGTTCAAACTTATATTTACTAATATTTGTTGATCCCATAGTTGACAGTCACTGTTCAAGGCATTTGCTCACATGACCCCCTTTAATACCCAAGCAATCCTGGTAGATGGCATTATGACTTTGATTCCGCAGAGTTGGAAACTTGCACACAGGAAATCTACATCACTTACTCTTGATCACAAAACAAGAGAACAGAACCAAGGCTTGAACCTGACGCTCTGACTTTAACCTCACACTCTTAACTGTTATTCTAGATTTAACCTATGTTCTCTATTTCCTCAGTGTTAAAATGATATTTGATGAGAACATACATGAAAAACCCTGGGACACAGTATCTTCAATAAAAATTTTATTAATATTAATATTCTTTGTTCTTTATTAACCACTTTGTAAAAATAAAACCTGCAACAATGATCCTTATGCAAGTGTTGTTGGGCTAATTTCAGATGAAAAGCTGAACCTTACCAAATAACATTGATTTGTCAATGTTACTGCATGAAAAGATGCTATTGCATCGAAAAGATGCATTAAAAGATCCTAGAACCTATAGCTTTTGGCTTTAACCCACTGGTTTTCTCAATATTAACTCTTCCATTATACTTCACTGCGCCTGCATATGGGCTGTCGCTTCAGTTGTGTCCGACTCTTTGAGACCCCATGTTCTGTGGCCCTCCAGGCTTCTCTGTCCATGGGATTCTCCAGACGAGAATACTGAAGTGGGTTGCCATTTTTGCCTCCAGGGGATCGTCCCAACCCAGGGATGAAACTTCTCTCTCCTGCGGCTCTTGCATTGTAAGCAGATTCTTTACTTTTTCAGCCACCAGGAAAGCCGATACTTCACTCTAAGTGTTTATAATCAATTTATAATTTTATCTATTACCAATTCAGTTTTACTTTATAACTATTTAATTTTTAACTTCTTGAACATCAAATCTCCTTGCTATATTTGGGTAATAATTTCATAGTTATAGCCTAAGGTATATGTAATTATACTAATAGCTACAGGTAGTACGTTTATGAAAAGGTATTAATTTTCTGACATTGACTCAATTTTTTTTATTTTGAAAAATTATGTGCATATCATATAAATTAGATGGGAGAAAAATTTACTTTTTAAATTAGAACAAGGAAGCGGAGACAAGTGAGCACAGAAAACTTGAGTTTCTTCCTTAGAATAAGAGATTTAACCTGTGTTGACTTCTCTGTATTTGATGGTTCAGTTCAGTTCAGTTCAGTCACTCAGTCATGTCTGACTCTTTACGATCCCATGGATCGCAGCACGCCAGGCCTCCCTGTCCATCACCAACTCTCGGAGTTTACTCAAACTCATGTCCATCGAGTCGGTGATGCCATCCAGCCATCTCATCTTCTGTCGTCCCCTTCTCCTCCTGCCCCCAATCCCTCCCAGCATCAGGGTCTTTTCCAATGAGTCAACCCTTCACATGAGGTGGCCAGAGTACTGCAATTTTAGTTTCAGCATCAGTCTTTTCAATAAACACCCAGGACTGATCTCCTTTAGGATGGACTGGTTGGATTTCCTTGCAGTCCAAGGGACTCTCAAAAGTCAAAAAATGTTAAAATGATAGTCTTTACAATATTGTAATTAGCATCCAACTAATAAAAATAAATGGAAAAAAAAAAAAAAAGCCAGCTTGAAAAAAAAAAAAAAAAGGATAGTCTTCTTCCCTGAGACTTAGTTTCCATTCTGTGACCAAGTCTAGTGGGTACACTGATGAACCACGCAGATACTTCCTTCCAGAATGAGGCACTCATTTAACCAGTTGCTGGGTGGTTCACAGTCATAGCTGAACTGATTTCTAAGAATTAGCCTCAGGCAAAAATAGCCACTTCCCCGATGTCACATCTCTTTCTGCCAGCAGCCTGCTCCAAAAACTGGTCTAAAAGACTGACCCTGTGTCTGAAGATGGGGAAATTCTGAAGGGCCATATCAATATTTGAGTTATTGGAGGGCTCTAGAATTAGCTGAGGCCTCTGTTTATCTCTGAGAAGGAAGAGGGGCTTGGGTATAACTTCTCTCTCATCTCAGTACTATGCTCTTCATTCCCCCCACAGGCCTGGGTCCTGAGAACACTCCCCAGTAAATTCTCTGCACACAGATCTCTAGGTCAGAGTATGTCTCCTAGACAACTCAACCTAAAATAGACAGGTTTTAAAGAATAGACATCTGCTTTGCTTCTTACATTAAAGTGATCTGATACTAGACTTGGTTGGGGCTACACTGACTATGATTAAGGCCCTCTGATTCTGACCCTTGCCCATTCCACCACAATCTTTGGATAACTTCAGCCTTGCAAGGTAGCATCACTGGCAACAAAACACAGTTCTTTTCAACTATTCTTGGCAATGTGTCTCTGTTCCTTATCTTTGGATCTGGTGTCATGGCTTCATTCCAAAATTTGAATCTCCATCTTTGGCCTCTGTCATATAGGGCACCATTTCTGGTGTTCTTGGCACTTGAATCTTGCATTCTGTACTTGATTTCTGACTGTGTACACATTTCCAGGGACAAATAACTTGTGACGTTATAGCTGAGTTCCCTTCACTTTTGTTTCCTCCTGAAATTAAAGTGCAATCCCTATATGCAGTTAGAGATTAATTCAGTCATTGTTCGACTGAATATATCCTCATATGTCAGAAAAACTTTACCCTTTGAGCTCATTCATTACTTCCCAAATTTCATTGCATGGAACTAGAATCTGATCACTTTTTAAAGGTGTTCCTCAAGGCGGGGGCGGGGCGGGGCATAAAAAATCATTTAGTAAAGTTGTCTTTCTAAGCTCCATTTTAATGATTTACATTTTTCTTTACATATTAAATGTGCTCAGTCACCCAGTTGTGTTCCCTGCAACACAACTCTCTGTGATATCTCTCTGTGACTCTCGGCAACCCCAAAGATTATAACCTTTCCAGGATCCTCTGTCTATGGAATCTCTTGGGCAAGACTATTGGAGTGGGTTGTTTGTTTCCTACTCCAGGACATCTCCCCGAGCCAGGGATCAAACACACATCTCCTGCATTGCAGACAATTTCTTGTATCACAAGAGAATTCTTTATCACTGAGTCACCAGGGAAGCTCTCATGATGTCTGCAGTCAAGAAATTATGCTCATCTTCACTTAACCTCTTTCCAAAATCTGGATTGACCACTGGATGCTTTTTGGTTTTTGGCTTTTGACAATATCTGGCCATCTTTCACGTGCAGCTTGTCTTGGAACGAGTTTGGGGAACACAAATCCACTTCAAACTCTGATCCAGTTTAGGATCCCTTTCTGGGGTGGGCTTCCCCAGTGGCTCAGCTGGTAAAGAATCCTCATGCAATGTGGGAGACCTGGGTTAGATCCCTGGGTTGGGAAGGTTCCCTGGAGAAGAGAAAGGCTACCTACTCCAGTAATCTAGCCTGGAGAATTCCACGAACTGTATAGTCCACGGGGTCACAAAGAGTCGGACACGACTGAGTGACTTTCACTTTCACTCATTGTATCTGAGGATGATTCTTTAATATGGGAGAGATGTACTGTTAATACATTTGCATTTCACTTGGCTTTTGCTCTTATTTCAGATATTTAGGAATTCTTCTTTTTTTTTTTTTTTTTTTGCATGCAGGTAGAGAGCATAAAGATGAATAAAAAGGCAGTTACCAAAGATCATATCTTTCCTGTGCTTCAGGAGGAACAACTCTAGTTGAAGAGAAGTTAATGAGTAAGGGCCAGGCTAGCCCTCTGGACTTGTCATGGATGAGTCTCCAAGGAGTAAAGAACTTGTCTTTCATAAGGAAGGCAATTTCACTGCTAGACTAGTCTAATTCTTATAAATTATCTTCATTATAATTTCTGTACATCTACCCCACGTTGGCCCTCTGGAGAAACATTAAAAATTATTTGTCATTACTATTATTTTTAATAGTGTATCATCCTCTCAGACAGTTGAAGGCAACTAACTTACCCTGTTTGAGACTTCTTGTCTCCCTACTAAACATAAATTATTTTAATATTCCACAGTCGTCATGTTTCACAGAATCCTTTTAAAATGTCTTACTCATATAAAAATATACCAGTTGGCCCTGAGATTCATATTTCCAACTAGATATCATATTTCTGTAATAGCAATCAGCTGTTTGACAGTCACTTGAAGGTGCACTAAAATAAAACAGTATTTGCTTCCTTGTTTCAGAGGAATGAGTGAATTTTGTGTTTTCTTCCTAAGGTTTTCCTTTAAATAAAAGACTAGATGAGAAAATAGATGTGGTTCCTATTTTCAGTTTTGAGTATGATTAAAAGGCCTCCTGTGCTGTGATAGTTGCATTCTTTGTGATCTACACACCAGCTGGCATATGTGTCATTTAAGAAATGGGGACCAGAGGATTGGGGATTGCTAAATAATATTAGGTCCTCCCTGGGAAATGAAAAGTCAACACCTATTTTGCTTTACTTTTCCAACTTACAGAATTACCATAGTTCTTGCCAATATTTGACATTTTAAACTTCAAACAAATTACCCATAGGCACAAAGCCACTTCACACAGATTTTCTTATTTAAGCAAAATGTCATTGAGAGGAAATCGCACTACTGAAAATCACTGCTTTTTCAAATGACTGAATGTGTGCAAGGTCCTCTATTGGGAATGGGTATAGTTTGATAAGGAAAAGCTGTGAATATGATTTATCAGTGTATATAAATGAATTATATCAAATCATGTTTTCTATAAATATCAAAATATGGGAATAAGAAGCCAAATCAGAGGATAATTGAGAAGCATTAGACTAATTAACAGAACAAGATAATGAGATCCTGTTAATTATATTATTGATTTTCCTCTTAAGTCAGTGTTCATTTCCCTTTTCTTATAGAGAAAATTAAATGTAGGTTGTGGAGTTTAAATCTAACTCCCCATCCTATGCCTAATGTAGCCTGTAACTATTCTGCTTGTTAAATGAATGTTCGACAACTCTTATTGATTCCATTCAATGTTGTTTGGGATAGAAGAAGAAAATGAGAGAGAAAATGAACTGATGTTTTTATGATTACCTCTCTGCTGAAAGGGCTGAGTAGTGTTCAAACTGATATCAGTCACTGTGACCTACCCGTTATCTGATCAAGTGGAGGTGAGGGGGAAATGGGCAATTCTCTTTCTACCTTAAGCTCACACATTAGGTTTGGTGGAAAGCTCATGTTTGTTAAAATGTTAGCTCTGTTGGATATTTCACAGATGCACTTGACACTTGAAATCTCAATAACTTATTCAGATCTCCAAAACTTTTAAATAGTCAAATTAGACTTAAGAATCCTGGCATTGGCAGTTAGGAGAGTTGAAGATGTGAGCAGTAAATTTCTGAGACAATTTTGGCTGCTTGTTTTCACACGAAAAACAGATTTCAAGCAATTAAATATATATATATATATATATACACACACACACACACACACACATATATATATATATAATGAGGAAAAATGTAAAGGAAAAATGATAGTCATAGTTTAAAAATATTTTATAGACTTTCGACATTTAAAATGAAATCTCTAACAAATGAAGAGACAACCTCATCACACATAAGTTCATTGCGAAACATTTTCAAACATTTGCCAAGATATTTATTTCCCATAAGAAATGTAAATAATTACATATTTCTAACAGTAATAGGTCAATATGATATTTAATAGTCATTGATATCTTCTGCCTCTTCACCACAGTCTTAATTTGAAACTGTGAAAGAATTAAAAAAAAATTGGCTTTGATTGATGTTATTTATTTTGAGTTTCAGTTTCTCCATATGTTAAGAATTCAACAACAAAATGAACAAAAGGAAAATCTAGCAAACTAAAATCCAAATGAAGCCAACAAAACAAGAAAAGCACTGAACAACGGCCTCCAAATGTCTGCACATACTGCTTTACACTTTGTGTCCAGCAATGAAACTAGTAGAGGTTGAGATTTTTAATTTAACTTATTTAATTAACTCACGTAAAGAGTCTATACTGGGCCAACCACTGATTTAAATTACTTACATGTGTTGAGTTATATTTATTGCTTAAGATAACTTCAAGAGCTAGCTAATGTTATTATTCTCATTTTCTGAAGAAAACTGATTCACAAAGAACTTAAATGTCAGATGCGAGTTCACCCAGCTTGTAGATATTAAAGCTGGCCTTCACCCTGGCTATTAGGCTCTGGACATTCTTTTTCTTTTTCCCACTTTTGTGCTGTGTGGTTTCACATAAAATATTGCTCAAATATCACTCTTCTATTCTCCTCTTACTGCTTACTAGAAAACTAATTTAAGTTAATTTTAAAATTTCCTGTTCAGAACCTGGTACATAGAAGTAGTGAAGGGTAGATTCACTTTAAATATGGTGGGCTTCCACTTACAAGTTTGAGGTTCAGAACCCCCAGTGAAGACAGTTAAGCAAACCTCATAATGCTGTAATTAAAATGTTAGCAGATAACTGCCTATGTAATTATTCCTAGTCCTTTTACTATCAGAGGAGAAGATAAAAGCAGTACAACTCAATATCAAATATTACTCAATTACTGAGATACACTTAAGGTTAGGGCATCTGTTTTATAATAACTCAGGTGTTTTCATTTTGTCTGAGGACAGACAGCATGCTAATTCCAGGCACAGGAAGCACTTGGGGAAGCAGGATTGTTGTCACTGGTAACTATCACTTATCAGGTGTGTGTTCATCTCACTCTCAATGATAGCTTCTAAAATTGTTGTTCTTTGTCCTGGAAAACCTCCTTCAGCTTTCCTAGTGATTCAGATGGTAAAGAATCTGCCTGCAATACAGGTGATCCGGGTTCAGTCTCTGTGTCAGGCAGATCCCCTGGAGAAGGGAATGGCAACTCACTCCAGTCTTCTTGACTGGGAAATCCCTTGGACAGAGGAGCCTACAGTCCATGGGGTCACAAATAGACATGACTAAGCGACCAACAGTTTAACTTTCACCTCCTATAGCGGGATGTGGGTGAGAGCAGGTTGTTCTTTCTACAAATTGGCAAGTAGAGGTGATGAAGTCTCCCATCTTCTTTCTTTCATTTGTACATCCCTTTTCAGCCATGGGGCATCCTTGCTGTTGTTTTTCAGTCATTTAGTCATGTCTGACTCTCTGCAGTCTCATGGACTGTGAGACGCCAGGCTTCCCTGTCCTTCACTATCCCCTGAAGCTTGCTCAAACTCATGGCCATTGAGTTGGTGATGCCATCTAACCATCTCATCCAATGTCATCCCCTTCTCCTCCAGCCCTCAATCTTTCCCAGCATCAGAGTCTTTTTCAGTGAGTCGGCCTTTTGCATAAGGTGGCCAAAGCATTGGAGCTTCAGCTTCAGCATCAGTCCTTCCAATGAATAGTCTGGGTTGATTTCCTTTAGGATGGACTGGTTCGATCTCTTTGCAGTCCAAGGGACTCTCAGGAGTCTTCTCCAGCGCTCCTGTGGCGCACCTTTCTTTCTAGTAGCCTAGAGCCTAGACTCCCATTAGTTCCCTTCCACTGCTCTTACAGCTCAGTTGGTAAACAATCTACCTACAATACAGGAGACCCTGGCTTGACTCCTGGGTGGGGGAGATTTGCTAGAGAAGGGATAGGCTACCCACTGCAGTATTCTTGGGCTTCTGTTGTGGCTCAACTGGTAAAGAATCCATGTGCAATGCGAGAGACCTGGGTTCGATCCCTGGGTCGAGAAGATACCCTGGAGAAGGGAAAGGCTAACCACTCCAGTATTTTGGCCTGGAGAATTTCATAGACTGTAGAGTCCATGAGGTCGCAAAGAGTTGGACATGACTGAGTGACTTTCACTCACTGGTCTGACACTTAGCATTTCACCATTCATGCCTTATTGACATTAATTATTTCAGAGTTTTCTATATTGGTTTATTTTTTAAATTTATTTTTAACTGGAGGATAATTGCTTTACAGTATTGTGTTGGTTTCTGCCATAAAACAATGTGAATCAGCCTTCAGTTCAGTTCAGTCACTCAGTTGTGTCCAACTCTTTGCGATCCCATGGACTGCAGCTTGTCAGGATTAGCTGTTCATCACCAACTCCCAGACCTTGCTCAAACTCATGTCCGTCGAGACGGTGATACCATCGAACCATCTCATTCTCTGTCATCCCCTTCTCCACCTGCCTTCAATCTTTCCCAGCATCAGGGTCTTTTCCAGTGAGTCAGCTCTTCGCATCAGGTGACCAAAGTACTGGAGTTTCAACTTCAGCACCAGTGCTTCCAATGAATATTCAGGACTGATTGCATTTAGGACTGGTTGGATCTCCTTGCAGTCCAAGGGACTCTCAAGAGTATTCTCCAACACCACAGTTCAAAAGCATCAGCTGTTCAGTGCTCAGCTTTCTTTGTAGCCCAACTCTCACATCCATACAGGACTACTGCAAAAACCATAGCTTTGATTAGACAGACCTTTGTTAGCAAAGTAATGCCTCTGCTTTTTAATATGCTATCTAGGTTGGTCATAATTTTTCTTTGAAGGAGCAAGTGTCTTTTAATTTCATGGCTGCAGTCACCATCTGCAGTGATTTTGGAGCCCCCAAAATAAAGTCTGTCACTGTTTCCACTGTTTCCCCATCTATTTGCCATAAAGTGATGGGACTAGATGCCATGATCTTAGTTTTCTGAATGTTGAGCTTTAAGCCAACTTTTTCACTCTCCTCTTTCACTTTCATCAAGAGGCCCTTTAGCTCTTCTTCACTTTCTGCCATAAGGGTGGTATCATCTGCATATCTGAGGTCATTGATATTTCTCCCAGCAATCTTGATTCCAGTGAGCCTTAAGTATACATATATCCTCTCCCTCTTGAACCTGCCCTGTCCTCTACCCAGCCCTCTAGGTTTTTTGCAGAGCATGGGGCTGACTGAACTCTTTGTGTGACACAGCAGGTTCCCACTAGGCATCTGCTTTACATGTGGTGATGTATATGTTTCAATGCTACTCTCTCAATTTGTCCCACCTTCTTCTTCCCCTGCTGTATCCACCAGCCTATTCTCTATGTTTGCATCTCTAATTTAAATTTAATTAAATAACCTCAGTGAGATTATGTGATTACAACCTAAAGAATTAATACTTTTATCATGATTCTGGTAATAAGTAGCTAAAAATATTTTAAAAATGGGGAATGATCTTGTATTTTAGCAAATGACTAATTTCAGTGTTTTCTTAGGATTTCTGTCACTAAGTTGTTTTGGATGGCACCCCAATCCTTTAAAAATCTTCAAAAAATGTTTTCTATAAACTTGCATAGTGTTAATTATAGGTAATTCTAGGTTTACTATTCTAGGAATTGTTTAAAGTCATAGATAGTTTTCAAATTTAGTGACAGAAAGATTATATGCATAACAATTAGGGATCAACAAAATTAAGTCTCAAAAATATAACTAAAGTTTCCTTTGCCTAATTATGACATAGATATCTAATATAATATTAAACAAGTATAACATTTTAGATTTTTTATTAAATACAACGTTGGAAAAATGCATGTTGAAAATTGAAATATTTACTTTGCATTTTTTTCTTAAACAGTTAATTTCTCCTTTGATTTGAAACTACAAGTGTGACATGTTTTCTTTCACATCTATGTCAATGTTAGTTCTCATATTTTTTATTGAGATGTTCCATACAAAATTCAGTGTTGAATTATTTATCTGAGAATGACATATATCTACTTATTTGTGTAATGGAAAAATGCTTCTCACATATAAATGTTTCTGAATATAGAGCCTATGTAAAGTACTAGATCAAATGTTTATTTACTAGTTAGGGTAAAAATTTCAGATATATTTAAGGTTTGTGGTACCTCAGATGGTCATATTGTTTTGTTTATTCCTGACCACCTTATACTGCAGTTAAATACATTTTTTGGAACTCTTCATCCTTTGATCATCATTACCTGGCAAAAGCAAATGGTAAGATTAGTTCATTTTCATAAAACTGAAATTCAAAGAACATTTTTGGAAACCAATGCTCAGTTTCTCAGTTTTGAGTACACACTCAGGTTACTAGTTTGACATTTGGAAATGATTAAAGCACAAAAAATTTTGCAATGATAAACTTTCTCTGGTGAATTTCATTCTGGTGAACTCATTGAACTAGCAAAACAGTAAGAAGTGCACATATTTAACTATTTCCAAATTTCCTTGAAGATAAATATTGAAAAAGTTTGTATGGTTCTACTGTCAAACAGAAAAATGCCTAATATTGTGGATGTGATTTTCATCAGCGAGGTAAAGGTAGAAATTTTCCAGACTTGATATGAGCAAGTAATTTTCTTTCAAAAGATGAAAACTTTCCCCAACACCTTCCATTACTTAGTTGCTCAGCTATAAGGTGTATGACAGATGAAATATATATCCAATTCATCAAGCAAACCTGTAGCTGTCTATGGCTAAGACCATGGGAATGTTTCTAATTCACAGTATTCATTTTTGCGTGCCTGACACGGACCACATGAAATCCATCAGCACAGGTGATTTTTGGTAAATGATGCAATGGATAGATTTAACTTTGGAATCTTCTCAAAATTGTCAAACATGATCTGTCTGTTCTCCAGGAGATCTTCCCAAGCAAGGGATTAAATCCAAATCTCCATGTCTCCTTCGCTGCAGGTGGATTCCTTACTGCTGAGCCATGGGGGAAGCCCAGTGAGTACAAAGATATCATCAACCATTGGACTCCGAACCAATTCAGACTTGTCTATCTTTAAGTTTGCAGTTTCTAAGAAGAAACCATTTTAGATATGTATTAACACTTATTGTGGGCACCATGTAGGTGAGTCTCCAGGTCATATATTCATTTCCCTTAGTAAAAACTTTAATGCTCTGTGGATTTTCTCATTTCTTCAACATGCTGAAAAATTGCATTTATGAATGGATTTTTATATTTCCAAATGCTTGTTTCAGTTTAGGACGTTTAATTTCTGCTGCACTTAGAAGGAAATTTTATAAACTTACTTTCAGTAAATAAGTTTAAAACTCAGGTCATCTATTCACCTATATTTCACAGCAGCACTGCTTAATCTATTGTTATTCAAAAATAACACTGGCTAAAATTGTAGTCTTTTATTTAGGTTATTAAGTTGTTTCTGATGCAACTACTGCATGAACCAGTCATATACTTAATATGTTTTGCTTTATAAGTGACACTTTGATTTGTATACATTGACATAGAGACATTTTGCTTGCATATAAGTATGTAGAAACTATTTTCATCCCCAGAGGAGAAATATTGCTTTCCACATTTTACTTGAAAACATGAGGCTTTCTTCATCCATCTTTAATTTTCCCTCTTTAGATATGGATACAGGTGAGAAAAGTTACTTTCCTCTTAAATTTTCAGTAAGAATAGAGATAGTATAACGTTGAATTACAGCTGACATAGTGCTCAGTGCTTGAAATACAAAAGAGGATAGTGAGGACTGTGACATGGAAGGGAAACAATGTTGACTCCAGGAGATCGCTGTCACTTCACAGGTATTCTGAACTGTTAAGAGAAGAGAGCAAGCCTAACTCTTACATAAAATCTCTAACTTATGAGGGTTGAAAATTAATCAATTAATTTTAGCTTTGTGTTTGTAAAACAAAATACCTGCTTGATAACTAGACTGTGACTTCCATTGTTAATAAATCATGAGCCACATCTGATGCTGTAAAACACTGAAGGCAAAAGGAGAAGGGAGTGTCAGAGGATGAGATGGCTAGATAACATCACTGACTCAATGGACATGAATTCGAGAAACTCCAGGAGGCACTGAAGGATAGAGGAGCCTGATATGCTGCAGTCCTTGGGGTCGCAAAGAGTCAGATATGACTTAGTGACTGAACAACGCCATGGGGCACATCAAACTTATCGTTTAGCATCAAATATTATGATTGAGTACAAATGATCAATGACTCATTTAATGAAGAATTATTTTAGGGTATATGTAAGTGCTTGAATAAAAAGAAATGATGGTACATTTTTTAGCCCAAATTGGTTTTTTCAGGTAGAGTTTCAATTTAAGATGTCTGGACTATGCAAATTATAAAGTTTTGAACTTTGAAGAAAGACTAGGCAAACAAAATGTGTAAAACACATATTTCATGGGTTGAGGCTACTTTGATTGGCTTTAACACCTGAAGATTGATTTTGTTGTTGCTTAGTCACTAAGTTGTGTTTGACTCTTTGTGACTCCATGGATTGTAACACATCAGGCTTCTCTGTCCATAGGATTTCCCAGACAAGAATGCTGGAGTGGGTTGCCATTTCCTTTTCCAGCGGATCTTCTCAACCCAGGAATCAAACCTGCATCTCCTGCATTGGCAGGCAAATTCTTTACCACTGAGCTACCAGGGAATTGCTGACCATCATTTTCAAAACATCCTTGACTGTGATTGGAATTGAGGTTGTTGAGAGGGTTGCATGAGAAACCCATTCCAAACTCAGTAATTTTATAATGTACCCCAGAAGCTGCTGTGGGACTTTATTGAGTTACCCCATTTGTTTACCTATTACCAAGTTCTTGGTGTACATGAGCTATATGCATGACACACACACTACTCATCTTGTGGGGATATAGGGACTGAAGTTATATTGTAATAGAGAACAGTGATGTACACATACATGATGTATAGTAAAGCAACACATTGGTTCTATAATGTGAAATACATGTGATCCTTGGAAGGGATAATGCCAAGAAAAAAGGGGTACCAAGTGAAAAAATGATAATATATATAGTCTTTGAAAGTTCTCCATATCTTTATCTGGAAGCCAGAACTTTGATTGACTTAACTCATATTTGTCGAAAATGTAACTTAAATGGTTCTTCTTAACTCACAATAAAGTATTTAATTCTTTCCTCTCCAAAACTTGCTTCCCTGTTGCTTCAGACAGTAAAGAGTCTGTCTGCAGTGTGGGAGACCCGGGTTTGATCCCTGGGTCTGGAATATCTCTTGGAAAAGGAAAAGGCATCCCACTCCAGTATTCTTGCCTGGAGAATTTCATGGACAGAAAAGTCTTGTGAGCTACAGTCCATGGGATTGCAAAGAATCAGACACGGCTGAGGGACTAACAATACCTCTCCAAAACTCATAGCTTCTTCTGATAGAGTCCTATTTACTCTTAACATTTATCTTTCCCCACCAAGACAGATTTAATCAAGCTCTCTTCATTCCAAAGCAATTTGTACGGAAGTCTATTCATTGCAAAATACTGAAGTTACACTTTTATACACATATCATCTTCAAAAGACTTTAAGATATATGTGGGTCAGCACCTTTGGGGAAATTGTGTCCATAATGCCAGGATAGTTAAAGTCTGTGGGATGAACAAGTTAACAAATAAATTGGCAAAAACAACCAGGTTGAAAGATTAATGTGCTCTCCATTATTATATTTTGCTTTACTTTCTGTTGAGATAAATTAGCTGGTGATAGTTTAATGAGATGTTTTTAAAATAAAATATCTATCATAGACACTTCTAAATTTGCATGCCAAATGCATTGGCCATCACATACAGAAATATATAAGTTTATGGCCATGATTGTCGTTTTATGTCATATGTATCATGCTGTGTGCATTTAATTTACACTGTTTTTATAAAAGAAGTTTATTGGATATTTATGTATGTAAAAGTACTGCGTAAAATCATGTGGAGCAGAACTTAAAAAAAAAGAAAGATCCTGCAAGAACCTCTAAACATTGCCTTCTCTATAAAATGAGAGAGAATAGTGGCACAAAGTTGTAAAAATCAGCTTTTCAAAACCCTAGAAATTAAGCAAAGACTTGTGGTAATTCAGGAAGTATGTATTCAAGACAAACAACTGAATCTCAGTAAAAACAGTAAACTTAAAAAAAAAAAAAAACAGTAAACTTGTGACACTTTAATTTTCCTGATTCCTTTCCTCTCTTCCAAGCCCCCAGGATAACCTTAAAAGTAAAGAGACTGCAATCACTGAGAAAACCACCAGTCTGAAGCCAAAGAAGAGGGAAAATTTTGTTGGGGCTCCTTAAAGCCCCATTTCCATAGAAATGACATCGTTAGACTTATCTAGTAGTTCTCTGCAAAACCCTATTTGCAAAGCTGTCTTTATTAGACATTACTGAGAGTTCATCTAGTGCAAACAACCTTTCAAAGGGGCATTTATCTAAATCAATCAGAGGCAATTGTTGACTGTCATAGCTACCTACACAATAGATAACAAATGAGACTAAGGTTAATCAGGAAGCTTAAGAGGAATATTTTGGAAATGAGAACTTTACAGAGGATTTTGAAAAGCTCTGTTACATTCCTGAGAATCCAAAAGGCACTTGTATGGTATAAGAACATGGGTATGAGACTGCATGTATGCTCAGGAAAGACCAAAGAAAACCATAAGTTCTCAGTCTTGCCTAATTCTGAACAGAAGTACAACAGAAAGTTAAATCAAAGGTGGAATTATTAAATTTATTAATCAATGTTAAATCCATGCCCTAACATGTATCTTTTTCTTCTGGTGTCATATCTTTTTGCCTTTTGAGCTGACAAAATTCCATATAGTCAAAGTTATCATTTTTCCAGTAGTCATCTAAGGATGTGAGAGTTGGACCATAAAGAAGGCCAAGCACCAAACTGATGCTTTCAAATTTTGGGACTGGAGAAGACTCTTGAGAGTCCCTTTAAAATCAAGGCGATCAAATCAGTCAATCCTAATAGAAATCAATCCTGAATATTCATTGGAAGGATTGATGCTGAAGCTGAAGTTCCAATACTTTGACCATCTGATGTGAAGAACTGACTCATTGGAAAAGACCCTGATGATGGGAAATATTGAGGGCAGGAGGAAAAGGGGATAACAAAAAATGAGATGGCTGGATGGCATCACTGACTCAATGAACATGAACTTGAGCCAGCTCCAGGAGATAGTGAAGGACAAGGAATCCTGGCGTACTTCAGTTCATGGGGTCGCAAACAGTCAGACACGACTTAGCAACTGAACAACAAACATGCATACTGACTTTTTCATGAAAGACTGGGAAATGTATTGGTTTCAGGCATTTAAGGACATCTTTGTCACATCATAAGCTGATCATTAAGTTAAATGGGCTGATATTTCAGTGGTCACAAACAAAAAAGAATAAATATATTATAGAAATGTTTCAGAAAAGTAATCAGATGAACAAAACCACTACAAACAGCAATAATTAAAAAATTCCTAGAAATAGTGGAGCATCTGATTTCCAGAATTGTCAGATTATATTATTTAAAATGCCCAATTTTCAACAACTGTGACCAAAAAAGTCTATGAGACATATAAAGAAACAGGAGTGTATGGAACATATACAGGGGGAACATAGTTAACAGAAACCATATCTAGGAAAGCTCTAATATTGAACTTACTAGAAAAATACTTTCAGATATTTTATTTTATTTATTTATTTTTTAACTTTCAGATATTTTAAATGCAGTCAAAAATCTAAGGAAAATTATGTCTAAAGAACTACAGAAGAGAATAAAAGTAATGTCTCACCAAGTGAAGAATATCAAGAAAAAAATTATACATAAAAGATACTTTTATGACAATTTTATCATTTAACTGGATAAAATACAAAAGAAAGATAACTTTTATCCAGTTAAAAGATAGAAATTGTCAGAATGGCAAAAATATATTAAACTATACACCATTTACAAAAGCTATACTTCACATTCAATGAATTGAATAGGTTGACATGAAAATGTAGAAAAAGATAAATCAAGTAAATAATAAAGAGAACTGAGGTGGCTGCACTAATATCAGATAAAATATATTTTAAGCCAAAAATTATCACTAAAAACAGAGGATAATACAGTTGACCAATGAAAAACATGAGTTTGAAGAGTATGAGTAGACTTATATGGATTTTTTTTTTTTCCAGTCAATACATTGGAAATATTTTTGGAGATTTTTTACAATTTGAAAAAAAAAAAAAAAAAACCTCAAAAATGAACCATATAGCCTAGAAATATTAAAAAAAAATAAAATAAGTTGGAGTTAGATAAGTCCTTAATAAATAAAATATATTTAGATCTAGTCTACTTTATCATTTACTACATGAAATATCAAAAATCTAATATAAAAAGTTAAATTTTATCAAAATTTACACATTCAAACACTATAGACCCTACTTGGCACAATTTGCAGTTGAGAGAAATGTAAAGCAATATGAAGATGCTGTTTTAAATTCAAATAGCATAAAATTAACTGTTGTATGTACTCTACTAATATAATCATTCTATCCACTTTCTATTACTATTGCACTGAACTGAATAGTTGTGAGCATTCATTTAAAATGCTGTATGATGCTAATCATCTCTCTATAAATGGTTTGTCTTTCTAATAAACTGTGTATCACAGTAAAAAGTGATCTTTCATTGTTCTCACATATTTTTTGTGTTTAGTGCCATATATGGTAAACCTTGAAAAATACCATAGGACCCATATGAAGTGCCAATGCCAAGCGTTGGAAGTGCTCCCAAGAAGCAAAGTCACAGTATTACAAGAAAACACTTGATTTTCTTGATATGTATCATTGTTTGAGGTCTACAGCTGCTCTCGTCTACCATTTTAAGATAACCACAAATGGAGTACAGACTTTAAAAATTGTGAATCACTTTATCGTACATTTTTAACATATAAAATTGTACATCAAATATACTTGATTTTTTTTCTTTTCATTTTTTTAGAAGTAGGGGAAAGGGAACGTGACACGTCTGGAAATTTTCAGAAAAAGGACAGCTGAAGAAAAAAGAAACGTTCAAGCTAAAGACAAGGAGAGAGAAAGCATGCTTACATCTTACTGAAAATGCAAGTTGTCTTTAGAGTGCTGTTGTCTTTACAATGTTGTGTTAGTTTCTCCTGGACAGCAACTAGCAACATTAGAAGTCAACTATACTCCAATAGAAATTAATTCTAAAAAATATGAAATAAAGATGAAGAATATTGGAATAAAACAAATATTTCATCTAAAAATAAATAAGTGCAAAAAAATAAAACTACCATCTTTAAAAAAAGAAAAAAAAAAAAAAGATAAAGGAATACTCCATAGAGACCCCTGTAAGAAAAAAAGGAAAATCTGTAACTCTGTCATTGCAGCCACATCAATAGGCATGAAAACCCTGCACTTTTTGAGAAATACTGTTTTATATTGAAAATACAGCTTTTATGCAGGTGTAGAATTGCTGTAAGAAATACAAGCCTATAGACTCTAATATGATTTGAAAAAGGCAGTTATTATATAACAACCTAAAGCAAAAGGAAAATGTAGAATCTAAAGTTGGAGAATTAAATGCCAGAAAAGGATGACTTGATAATTTTAGAAAGAGGTTTGGCTTAAAAATGTCACAATAGCAGGAGAAGAAACTTTTGCCTACCAAAAGGCAGCAAATTCTCAGATGCCATGAAGGAAAGTATTGAGGAGAAAAGATATTTGTCCAAACAGGTTTTTAACACAGACGAAAGTGCACTATTCTGAGAAAAAAATGCAGCAAAGGAAATTTCTTAGTAAGGAAGAGAAGTGAGTACCAAGATTTAAGGCAGACAGGAATAGGCTAACTCTACTGTTTTGTGCAGGTGAAGTTGGGTTTATGATCAGGATTTCCCGTATTTGTAAAACTGCTAACTACCAGGCTTGAGGAAAAAGATAAACACCAACTGCCTGTCTTTTGTTTGCACAGCAGAAAGAGCTGGGCAATGAGAATATTGTCTTTGATCAGTTCCATTGATGCTTTGCCCCTGAAGTCAGAAGTATCATGACAGTGAGGGACTATTCTTTAAAGGTCTTTTGATATTGGCCGGTGTCCCTGGCTTCATGAGTGCAACACTGAAGCTTTCAGCTTGGTCTACTTGCCACCACCATCCCCACCACATGTCTAATTCAGCCTCCAGATCTAAGGGTCATAAGAGCCTTTAAGTTTTATTATACACAATACTCTATGAAAAGAGTTTTCAGTGCTATGGAAGAGAACCCTGAGACATATAACATGATGAAACTCTGAAAGGTTTACATCATTGAATACACCATTGTTATAGAAAAAAATATGAAAGCTATTACATTGGGAGCAAATTCCTGCTTGGGGGAAAAAAAAATATATATATATATATATGTCCAGATGTTGTGCATGACTTCACAGGGTTTATGACAGAGTCAATCAAGGAAAACAGGAAAAAGATTGTAGATATGGAAAAGAAGGTAGGGGGTGAACATTTCTAAGATACCGATTTTGAGAGAATTCAAGAGCTGATTGATGCCACCAGAGGAATCAGTAGAAGATGACTTGATGGATATGAATGCTTCTAAATCAGTGCCAGATACTGAGGAAGAAGATGTAGAAGCATCACCAGGAAACAAGTCAGCATTAGACAAGGGTTCTGATTATTCAAGACAGCATTTGACTTCTTTTACTGTATAGACCCTTCTATGACACAGACACTGGAACTAAAGCAAATGGTGGAAGAAGAATTGGTACCATATAGAAACATTTTCAGATAAATTAAAATCCAAAATGTGTGAGACAGAAATTGCCTTGTATTTTTATAAAATTGGGCTTCCCACACAGCTCAGTTGGTAAAGCATCTGCCTGCAATACAGAAGACCTGGGTTTAATTCCCAGGTTGGGAAGTTCCCCTGGAGAAGGAAATGGCTCCCCACTCCAGTATTCTTGCTTGGAGAATCTCATGGACAGAGCAGCCTGGCCGGCTACAGTTCATGGGATCACAAGAGTCAAATATGACTTAGCGCTATCTTTCTTTCTTTCCATAAAATTACCCTGAGTCTGTTTGCTCCTCCTGCCTCCCACTTCCACCTCCTCCATTTCTTCCTCCTTTGTCACTCACTCCTGATATAGTAAGACCAACTCTTCTTCCTCCATCTCCTTAGTCTACTCAATGTGAAGATAACAAGGAAGAAGATTCACTTCCACTTAATGAATATTAAAATAATATTAAAATAATCATCATGCTGTATAGCAAATAAACTGATCTGCTGTGCGTGTGTCTCCATGTGAAAATATAATAAACATATAGCAAAAGAATATGATTTATTTTTTGTCATCATAATCATCATTATCTATGTACATATTGCATAAGACATTGTATGAAGGCTTGTGCTGAAGTGCATAGTCCATCTTTTCATGGGCATAAGGTGAGTGATATTTAATATGAAACTAATGTGCTAGTTTTCTCACTGTCTTATAATTCTACTTCCAAAGAATTACATTACTGAGTAATAAGCCTCTCTCCCCTGCTTAGAGAAACTACATATCAACATATATTACAGGTAAGTGTTGTTTTTTTTTTAAACAATGTAACAACATTTCCAATACCATATTACAAACATGACTGCATGATCATGAACAAGACAAGGATGTCTACTCTCACCACCTCTATTCAACATTGTGTTGAAAGATCTAGCGTCAACAATTTTTTGCGATAAAAATAAAAGTTAGCCGGACTACATGACAGTAAAACTATCTCTACTTGAAGATGGAGTTAACTTGTAACTAGAAAATCCTTAAGAATATACTAAAACATTCTCTAGAGCTCATAAGTTCAGCAAATTTGCAGTACTTAAGGTCAATACATAAAAGTCGGTTGTGTTTCTCTACACTAGCAATGGACAATATGGGAGTTAATTTAGATGCTATTTAAAATAGAATAAAAATAATAAGATATTGAAGAACACATTTAATATTATTTGGACACTGAAAACAACAAAAAAAATTTTTTGACAGAAATTAAAGACCTGAGTTGCTGGGAAAGATTGAGGGCAGGAGGAGAAGGGGAAGACAGAGGATGAGATGGTTGGATGGCATCACCAACTCAATGGACACGAGTTTGAGTAAACTCCGGGAGTTGGTGATGGACAGGGAGGCCTGGAGTGCTGCGGTTCATGGGGTTGCAAAGAGTCGGACACGAATGAGTGTCTGAACTGAACTGAAAGACCTAAATAAATGGAGAGACGCCCCACACTCTTGGATTGGGAGACTCAATACTGTTAAGATTGTAATACCTACAAATTCAACAAAATTCCTATTAAATCCCAGATGTAGAACTTATTTGCAGAAGTTTATGATCATAGAACTCATGAGGAAATGCAAGGGACCAGAACATTCAAAACATACTTGAAGAATAAAGTTGGAGAACTCACACTTATTGACTTCAAACCTTACTACAAAGGTACCATTATCATGACCATGTGGTACTGGCATAAAGATAAAAGTAGAGATCAATGGAGTAGATTAAGATTCTTTGGTCAAAGTGATTCTTGTCCAGACTGCTAAGAAAGAGCAATGTGGAAAGAATAGTCTTTTCAGCAAATGGATCTGGGACAGCTAGATATTCACATGCAAAATAATGGAATTCTACCTTTACTTACATCATATACAAAAAGCAAAACAAATAAATGAAAGATCTAAATGTGAGAATGTAAGAACTAAAACCATATATATACACTTGGAAGAAAATATAGAGGTAAATCTTATGACCTTGGACTAGGCAATTTTTTAATTTATAAAACCAAAAACAAAAGTAACAAGACAAGAAAGAGACAAATTGAATTTTATAAAAACAAGAAAACTTTTAGTGGGAAAATGAAACCCACAGAAAGGAAGAAAATAATTGGAAACCATATACCTGAAGAGGAATTTATATCCAAGAATGCAAAAGAATATTTTAAAAATATACTTACAGTTCGATAATAAATATTCAATTCAATGATGAATTTTGGTAGACATTTCTCCAAAAAAGATACGTAAATGGCCAAGAATTACATGAATATAAGCTTATCACCTTTAGTTGCTAAAAAATGCAAATCAAAATCATGAGTTACCCTGAGTTACCATTTCATACCTGCTAGAATGGCTATAATCAAAAGGTCAGATAATAGCAAGTCTTGGTGGAGATGCAGAGGAATCAGAACACTCATAACCTGTGGGTTAGAATAGTAAACAGCACAGTAACTTTGAACACAGTTTCACATTTCTTCAAAATGTTAAATATAAAATTGCAACATGACTTACCATTTCCACTCCTAGGTATCTACCAAGAGGGATGGAAATGCATATCCACACACAAACACACATTAATATTCACAGCAGCATTATTTATGATGGATAAAATATAAAAATTCCAGTTATTTGATGAGCTCTAAAGGCTTATTAACATTGGAATAGATAAGCAACACATAGCATATCCACACAATAGAATACTATTTGGCAAAAAAAAAAAAAAAGGAATAAACTGCTGATTCCTGGTATAACATGCTGCTGCTGCTGCTAAGTCACTTCAATTGTGTCCAACTCTGTGTGACCCCATAGATGGCAGCCAACCAGGCTCCCCTGTCCCTGGGATTCTCCAGGCAAGAATACCCGAGTGGGTTGCCATTTTCTTCTCCAATGCACACATGCTAAGCCACTTCAGTCACGTCCGACTCTGTGCGACGCTATGGACAGCAGCCCACCAGGCTCCTCTGTCCACAGAATTCTCTAGGAAAGAATACTGGAGTGGGTTGCTATACAACATGAATGAACCTTAAAGATATTAAATTAAAGAAGCCACATATTGTGATTCCATTTACATGCAATGTCCAGAATAGACAAATCTATAGATGCAGATTGTACATTAGTGGTCAACACAAGGTGTGGGGGGATAATGGATATGGGATGTCTTTTAAGGTTATAAAAATGCCCAATACCCCTATAATAGTGATGGTGATGGTTGAACAACTTTGTGAATATAATAAAATCCAGTGAACTATACACTTAAAAGTATAAATAGTACAACTTTAAAAGGGTGAAATATTTCTGAATTTTAAAAACACTTGAAGCTTACTATGCTGAATAACTGATCTCCAAAACCCAAGTTTCCTGAATGCATGTACACAAGCTATATAAAGATGCAAACAGATGTTCCGTGTTAAGGTAAAGTGCTGATATTAGGATAAGTGTGGTGTTACCTGGCATATGGTCTTCATAGTAATGAATATTAGTCACTATCTATGTTCGAAGATGTTTCTTAAGTGGTATTATCTGCACATTTTCATCTAAATCCTCATACAATTCTTTGAGGGTTTATAAAACCTATTATTTTATAAGTGGGCAAACCAAAGCTTTAGTGATTAAGACATTAGTCCAAAACCTCTTAATGTGTAGCCAGATTTCTATTGAGATATGTCTGACTCCAAAGTTGATATCATTCCACTGAAGTATAACTTTTTATTAATTAATAGATAAAATAATTGATAAATCTTATCAATAAATACATATTTTAATTTTTATGGTGAGTTAATTTTAATGACAGTAAAATATCAGGAAAAATGAATGCTTTCATTGAAATAACATGTGGGAAAGAGTAAACAACCAGAAAGCAAATTAATTATGGTGAAAACTCTAAGAAAATGATTACATAGATAGAAAAATTAGATAGATAGAGGATAGATAGTTAAGGGGGTATGATAAACAGAAATTGAGTAGTAAGGAGAAAGTGACCTGTAAGCTAAGACCTGAATAATGAACAAACCAACTCTACAAAAACCTAGAGGAAGAGTATCTCAGAACAACTACTACAAAGACTTTAGGCAAGAATGTGCTTGGACAGGAAAGCAAGGCAAATATTGCTAGAGTATAACAATAAAGACTCCCCTGACTTCCATGGTGATTCAGACGATAAAGCATATGCCTACAATGCAGGAGATTCCGGGTTCAATCCCTGGGTCGGAAAGATCTCCTGGAGAAGGAAATGGCAACCCATTCCAGTATTCTTGCCTGGAAAATCCCACTGATGGAGGAGCCTGGTAGGCTGCAGTCCATGGAATTGCAAAGATTCGGACATGACTGAGCGACATCACTTTCACTTTCATAATGATAAAGGTAGAATGGTAGTATCTAAAATCTGAGAGCCACGCACAGGCCAAATTATAGAAGGCTTTGTAGACCTGAATAATGGTTTGAGAGAGGAAGGGAACAACAGTCATGATGATACTGATGATGACAAAGGTCATGATGATGACAAGGATGATGGTCATGATAACTCTACCAAACAGAAGCAAAATCAGTGAGCACACCTGATATGTGTCAGCATTTTGCTAAGATTTGATATATGTTGTTCTCACTTACTCTTCTTTAAAACCATGGTGAAAAAGAGAGTCATCTCCATTTTACACAAGAGAAACCCAGGCTCAGAGCAGACTATCCCAAGACCACACAGCTAAATGAATGTGAGGGGAAAGGTTCAATCTATTTGACTCGTTTACCAAAATTGCTAGCCCCAGCTGCTTTCCAAGAGAAAATTCTGTGACAGAACACTGTGTACCTTTATTATTCAGCAATATTTTTAGTTGAATTAGACAGAAGTTTATTTTGCCCACCAAATGTTTCTTGCGCATGTTCTATTCACACTGTGATAGGTACTAATTCTTAAGGATTTAATGGTCATTATTTATATCCCTAGGACTCCAAGAATACCAGTGTCATGATTCCACAAACAACCTTCACCTTTAGAGTTGTCATTCTGGGTTGCCACCTTTGAGAATATTTTCAGTGCGTACTTTATGTTCTGGGGACATAATATCCTGATTTCACTGCAAAACTCAGCTTGCGTGACTCAAAGGCTGTGGCAGGTTCAGGCTGTCAGTTATTAAGCAGGTTGCTCTAAATAAACAGGCAAGATCTTGTTATTTTGACATGCAGTTACAGAAAAGAGCTGGCAGCCCCATGAGTATAAAATGAAATGTCAAAGAGTCCGGGGATATGTCATTGTCCAAGAAAAGCCATCAGCAACTGCCTGGGAAAACATCAGATTTACATTTACTCTCCCAAGTAGTAAACAATATTGACAAGTGAAATGTTTCTTGTGTTCTGTCCTCTGGGAGAATTTTAAGAAAGACAAATGATACCTTTTTTGTGGTTGTTTTTTAAGAGGTTCAAATATGGGTCAGAGCAGTGAGAAAAAGCTGCAAAGATGATGTGAAAGAAGACTCTGCCCCTTCACAGAGACACGTCCCATCTGAGAATGGTTCTGAAGGTGAGAGAAAAAGAGAAATATTTATTTTTCCTTACATAAAGCTTGAGCCCTGCTAATTATTTTTGGGAAACTGAGGCTAAGTAGCAGGGAGTCTGCCCAAGACATTATTGCTGGATAGTAGCAGAACCAGGATTTTTACCTGGGTCTCCTGCCCCTTGAGCATGCAGAAACACTCTCTGTGTGAGAAAGAAACCACACAGATCTTTTCCTAGGGGAAAGGAGATTATCCCAGTCATACTAATTGGCCAGACTGACTGCACAGTTAAATGTCTTCTCAAGATGCTGAAGCATAATTGTGAACATATCTACATGTTATATGTCATTATCTATCTCTATGTATCTATCTATCTGTCTATCCAACATCTATCCATCCATCCCTTTCTAATCAGAGTGCTTTGAAATACTTTAACATTTATCTCCTGGGACAAAAATCATTAGTTGACATATTTATCTGCAAATACACTCAGGCACATCCGACTCTTTGCGACCCTATTGCCTGTAGCCCACTGGGATTCTCTGTCCATGAGATTTTCCAGGCAAAAGTTCTGGAGTGGGTTACCATGCCCTCCTCCTCTATTGGCCCAACCCAGGGATCTCACCTGGTATCCTGCATTGCAGGTGGATTCTTTACCAACTGAGCCACAACCCCCTCTTATGCCCAACTAGAATACCACCTTACCAGTTCAGGAAATGCAGTGAATTTTATGTCTTCCATTTCTAGAAAACAAAAGGCCTGAAAAGTTTTAAATAAGTAAATAAATTGGTAACACAAACTGGAAGTAATCCGGCAAACAATACTTCAGAAGCTTTTTGCCAGTCTTCACAATAGTTATGACTTAAGCACTCTTTTCAATTCCTTGAGATAAAATTGTTCAACCTTTCATTTGCCCCAGATGAAAAGGCCAATTTAGCATCATTCATCTTCTAGGTAAATTCAGAGGTATGTTTCGGGTGTTGTGACGTATAATAAACGTTTCAGCATAATGAGGGAGAGAAATAACTGCCTCTTCCTCAGAGCTTCAAAATAGCCTATTTTAGGATTAAAAAGAACAGGTGGGTGTATGCAGTGTTATTTGCCCTCTGTTTTGAGCTGGTCTATATAATCATTTATTTGTCTTGGAGACACTGCAATTCATCTCTGTGGGTGTCCACGTATCTGCAAAGCAATCAGACGAGGGTTTTCAGGAGGATCTTGACTGGAAGCAGCCAGTATGGTGGTGGGTTAGCCTTTCGTTGTTGCTTGTCTGATGAGCCAGGATTTGTGAGAGGGACACACTAAATAAGCAGTCCAAGTCTCAGTCTTAAAACAAAATCATTTTTTGCCCAGGTAAAGGATTAAAAGAACAGGGTCTGCCTTTCTTCTGTTGACATGAGTCCTAGCTCCATCGTCCTGGGATGGCTTTCAACTTCCCAGTGACACATGGTCAATTGACCTATTGTAGTCGGACACGACTGAAGCGACTTAGCAGCAGCAGCAGTCCTACTGAGTTCCTAATGGGTTATTGATTGGAAGGTTAGCACAGAGTAGTAATTATATTAGATAAGCATACGAAACCAAGGTCTGTACCTAGCGAACATATATTCTGAAATATACTCAGAGCTCCTAAAATTCAGATCTGATTAACATATTTTGAGTATCTACCCTGTTACAGGCACCATCTTTTGCTGTTTATATAGTTTATTTAATCTTTACCTGAAACACAAATACTATTACCTCTATTTTACAGATGGGACTCAGAGAGTAGCCAAAACAGAGTATAATTAAGTTTTCTGGACATTCATTCTATTAGTCTTTCTATTACACCAAAGATGATTAGTACAGTTAGTAACTATGATCACTTTACTGATAATCATATAATTTTAAATCTAATATAATCATGAATTAAAGGCAAATTTTTGTCTGTGGGTCAATAGATGAGCAGTCTACATCTGTACGTGAAGAAGAATTATGAATAAGATGTTCAATTACTATCCTGGTTATCATATTTCATAGAAAGCCCCCAGATTCTTTCAGAGCTTTTTGAAATGTATTTTCCTCACTCTATTTCAAGCTGCAGTCATCTCTTATTTTTTAAGTTTTTTTTTTTTTTTATGGACCATTTTTAGTCTTTGCTGAATTTGTTACAATATTGCTTCTAATTTATGTTTCGGTTTTTTGGCAATGAGGTATGTGGGATCTTAGCTCTCCGACCAGGGATTGAACCCCCACTCCCTGCATTAGAAGATGAAGTCTTAACCACTGGACTGCCAGGGAAGTCCCTATAGTCATCTCTTCACTAACTTTCTAAAAAGGTCACCCATTTCTGCTTTTCTCTCCACTTTAATTAATTTTCTTTTCTGAAAATAGCATTTGAATCATTTCATTGCCAGATGAATCAATGAATGGATATTTAATATACCCCCCAAATTCTATCTTATCTCTACAACCTTACCAGAGGTCATTTCCCCTATGCCCCTTCGACTGCATTTCAAAGAAAAAACTATCCAAAACAGGACTCTTGACAAATGTTCCAGTAATTTAGTACTCCGTAATAAACCATATCAAAAGTCAATGGCTTAAAATATCACATCATTTACTTGGCCCACAAATATGCACTTGAACAGGTCTTGGCAGATTCAGCTTGTCTATGACCCACTGAATATCAGCTAGGCAAGCACACAAAGTCATCTGACATTTACTCACTTATAGAGTGGCTGATGGCGCATGTAAACTCAGCCCTTAGCTTCAGCTCTCAGGCAGAGCACCTATAAATGACCTCTTCTTGAGGACTGAAGTTCCTCACAACATGGTAGCTGGGTTCTAAGGGTGAACATCCCAAGGAACCGAATATCACATGAAGGTATACTCCCATTGGTGTCCTAGCCTTTAAATGCAGACATTCTATGTGATGTGGCAAACATAAATCCATGCCTAATTTCGAAAGAAGGAAAAACAGACTTCAGTTTTTGAAAGGAGAGAATGCCATCATTCTAGAAGAACATGTAGGACTAGAAATATCTCTGTGACCCTTTTGATGGACAGAGGTCAATGGAATGTGTGTATGTATCTATGTCTATTGCTATTTCCCTATACATATACATAGGTAGATGTGTGCATGTGTGTGTGAACATGATATAACATATATACACACACACACACACACACACACACACATACATATATATATATATGTATGTATATATAGTACTTCCCAGTTGGTAGGTACAGTGGTAAAGAATCTGTCTGCCAATGCAGGAAACATAAGAGACATGGGTTTGATCCCTCAGTTGGGAATCCCTTTCCAATATGTATCCCTCTGGGAATACACTAATGTTCCCAGAATAGGAAATGGCAACCCATTCTAGCATTCTTGCCCAAGAAGTTCCATGGACAGAGGAGCCTGCATAGAATTGGACACATCTGAGCATGAACACATGTCCATGTGTTTGTGTGTATGTGTTTATACATACATATGAGCTCTCTCTCTCTCTCTCTCTCTCTCTCTCTCTATATATATATATATATGAGATATACCTATATAATAGATGTCTATATAGATTTTTGAAATGTCTGCTCACTCATGCACACACACAGACACAACATAGAACTATATGGAGACAGATAGAATTACAAATAAATTGATATCTATTGTTTCTATCATTAATAAAACCCTTGAATTCAGGAGTTGACATGTTCCAATCTAATGTTTCCTATCCAACATCACAAGGTTCATTCTAATTTTCCCTTGCCATATTCAAAACTCCATTCTCTGACAATGAAGCTGCCCCTTTGCATAATACAATAATTCATTTAATCAATTTTCCTCTAAGCAACCAATTTCTTATTGTCATCGCTACTGCCTTACTTGCACGGACACTATTTAACCTTCTTGGCTTCTTTCCCTCTCTCAAAGCTGCCCACTTGCAGATAAGCCCCTTCACCCATTGGTCTGCATCCTGTGGGTTCCCTCTTTATCCTCTTCAAGCTCTGAATTCTCATACTAGCAGCCCTGGCTAGAGTTTTGCCTTCTCTGTTTAGGCTCTTACTCCTGAGTTGGTGTGTCCATAGAGATGGACGACCTTCTCACTCTATTGGTCTTTGACCACCCATACAGGTTTTGTAACACCCCACCTCCTCATCCAACATGCACACTTTCTTTATCCTATGTGCATGCCAGTGCCCAACATTGACACTCCACGCTGATGCTCTCATTACCCTGCTTGGGTTCTGAAACCCTAAGCTAAGCTGCACACAGACATGGATGCCCTTTCTCATCCTATTGGGCTGATTCCTCATGACTTCTCAACTAATATAGACATCTTCAATTTCTTTGAGTTTGGACACCCCACACAAAGCTGACAATGTGGATGACTATCTTGCTTGATTTAACCTGATGGTTTTAGGACTAAACTGCTTAGGGAATCGAAGAGAAAGATCTAGCAGTTGAGTTCTTTGGAAAGCAGATGCTGAAATTAAGTTAGGAGTGCAAAGGATTTATTGGGAAGTAGCAGGTTTGTTCCCAGTCCATCTGGCTGGGAAATTCAGATGGGGACAACTATGAAATTGTTATATATATATCAGTGTCTCTGCTGGACCAGTGGAGAGCTCCAGAGGAAAGATTGCCCTTCAAATGAGAACTGTGTTGGTCTTGACCCATCTATGACAAGTTTGCTCAATCAAGAACAGCATGGTCTCAAGTCAGACTCTAAGTCCAAACAGAAGGAATTGTAACTGGCAAGTACCTCAAAAGCATAGTCATCACAGCCTGTCAACAAGTTCCGGGTTGAAGAGGGATTTGAGAGTTACATTTCTGCTTCTGCCACAGACAGAATACAGGGAGAGAAAGGGAAGGAATTTCTACTAACTTGGGATATGTACTAAATATCAGCATTAATACCTAGAACTCAAACCTGTAAATGCACAACAATTCAAAATTGAGATGATTATTTCTCAGACATCATTAACTGTCCATGTCTCCCTGGGTGTTTGGCAAAGATATACATGAACACCATAAATCTAAAATTGGAACCACTCCGAATGAGTCTCAGGAACCTGAATTATCAACATGCAACCCAAGTCATTGAAAACATTTTGAACTCTGCCTGCAGATCCTGCATGCATTCAGGGAATGTTTTTTGTGAGTTCATTTTTATTACCATCGTCTGTTGACTGATCTGGCACTTCAGTCCAGCCCATAACTCTGGGAGCTGTAACTATTGTTTTGCTGAGTGCAACATCTTGTCCTTTTACTGTAAATCTATTTTGCTCCAGGGCAAGCTTTTATAGGTCAAGTTCCTCGCTGTGTTATTGAGAAATGTAGGTTGGATTGTAAAGAGCAATTGTTTCCTGCAAAGTCACAAAGTTGGGCCCAGCATGATGGATATTCTCAGGTTACACATACTATAATATACCTTGAATGTTAACGTTTTCTCGGTAAGATATTTTTTATTAATCTGACCTGCCTTGCCAACATGAAGCATTACGTATTAGGAACATGCAAAAGAGAAACTCTGGGCAAAATAAAAAAAGAGTTTCTGATATTTACTCAGGTGATACCTCAACCAGCCTGTTTTAACCTTCTTCCATCTTCTATTTCTCTTTGACTGGCTAACCCCGCTGGCTCTAAACCTTGACCCAGTATCTAATTTTTTTTTCTTGCTTTGAAACATACTTCCTTATTTTTGACCCTAACACCACTTTTGAACATGATGTGGTTAATTCCCATGTTCATACACATTAATACACAAAATTGTTAATAGTGCTTGCACTGTCTCCCAGAGCTCCACAAGGGACTATTATAACAGGAAACTCTTAAGTTGCCAGAGATCTTTTGTCCCAAGATCTTTTATCCCAAATTCTCCTTGCTACATAAAGAAATATTCCAAATGTAATGACTTACAATGTAAGAGCTAGATCATAAAAAAGGCTGAATGCAGAAAAACTGATGCTTTCAAACTGTGGTGTTGGAGAAGACTCTTGAGAGTTCCCTGAGCAGCTAGGAGATCAAACTAGTCAGTCTTAAAGGAAATCAACCCTGAATATTCATTGGAAGGACTGATGCTGAAGTCAAAGCTCCAATATTTTGGCCTCCTGATGCAAAGAGCCGACTCATTGGAAAAGATTCTGATGCCGAGAAAGATTGAAGGCAAAAGGAGAAGGGGGTGGCAGAGCATGAGATGATTAGACAGCATCACTGACTCAATGGATATGAATCTGAGCAAATTCTGGGAGATGGTGAAGGACAGGGAAGCCTGGTGTGCTGCTGTCCATGGAGTCGCAAAGAAGTGAATATGACTTAGTGACAGAAAAACAACAATAGTAATTATAATTGTTCATTTTTCTTCTCATGCATTTCTAGTTTAGGAAGGGCTTTAGGAAGGGCCTGGAAAGAAAAGTTCATCTTTCCTTCTTATAACTATCAGCTTGGACAATTCAAGGCTAGGGAGCACTCAAAAGCTAGAGGCTGCAATTATATAAAGACCCACTCACTCTTATGACCAGAGGTTGTTGCAACCATTAATATGGAACTCTTGACCAGAACATCTCTGCAAGTGACTTCCTCTGCTTGTGGCTTCCTGCATTGATCCAGTTGACCAATTTGGTAACAAAATATTCTATTTCTTTCTTGTAAAGAAAATTACTGTTAGAATCAAAGCCTCTGGATGATCCATGATAACTTACCCTTTTCAAGATTCTTTACATAATCATATCTGCAATTTTTTTTTTGCTGAATAAGACTCACAGGCTCCTAGGATTAGAACTCAGACAACTTTGGAGGCCATTATTCAGGTAACTGAAGCCATAGTTTCCTGCATTTTAGATAAAGTCATATGGAAGTGGCATGCATATATGCTAAGTCACTTCAGTCATTTCTGATTCTTTGCAAACCCATGGATTGTAGCCCACCAGGCTCTTCTGTCCATGGGATTCTCCTGGCAAGAATACTGGAGGGGGTTGCCATACTCCTCCTCCAGGGGATCTTCCCAACTCAAGGATCCCACCCTTCTCTTATAATCTCCTGCACTGGCAGGTGGATTATTTACCACTAGCACCACCTGAGATGCCCCATGGACGTGGAGCCTGGATTAAATTTTATATCTTCCCAGAGTTAACATTTTTTTCTTCCTAACCCACAGCTGCTCATTGACTTAGTCTGGGAAATCCGTTATTCTTCTTAAGCACAGTAAACCCAGTACCATCAGGTTTCAAAGTACACAGAGCTTCCCTAAGAACACAAGATACCTAGTACGAATGAAAGCAAATTTAATGACAAAGTCTTTTGTTAAGAAGAAATATAGAGGGACAGATATATATTCTAAGTCATCAAACATACAATAGTGAGAGACAAGTATTTTAAATCTCTGAGACTCACTTTTCTCATCTTAAAAGTGGGAAAATTTATATGTATCCAATAACCTTAGAGATTATTGGAAATATAAAAAGAAAAGCTATCCAAATAGTGAGGCACTATGATCAGGTTAAATCTTTGGGATTTATGAATCTCTAGCCAAACAGTACTGAGGGAGGGAAATTTTCATTTTTTCTTATATAGACCTCATCATCCTTTGATTCTTCATCGTTTGGGGATCATATGAAATACTTAAATTTTAACTTTACTTGAAGTTGCAAGTATTAGTAATAAACCTTCTTAGCAGACTTGGAGTTTCACTGATAGATCAGTTGGTAAAGAATCCGCCTGCAATGCAAGAGATCCCAGTTCGATTGCTGGGTCAGGAAGATCCACTCGAGAAGGGATAGGCTACCTACTCCAGTATTCTTGGGCTTCCCTTGGGGCTCAGCTGGTAAAGAATCCACCTGAAATGTGGAAGATCTGGATTCAATCACTGGATTGGGAAGATCACCTGGAGAAAGGACAGGCTATCCACTTCAGTAATCTGGCCTGGAGAATTCCATGGACTGTATAATTCATGGGGTTACAAAGAGTCGGACACTATAGAGAGACTTTCACTTCACTTCTTGGTAGAAAGCATGAATTAGATTTTGACCTTCTGAACACTCTGCTAAAAATAATTGTGTTTTATAGCTATGGGGAAAAATGAATTAAAATGTCCCTTTGAAAGAAAACTGATCTTTAATGGGACAGCTGGACTATTACATTGACTACTTTCGAATCTGATTTTATTTTCCTTGTCTTCTTCCTTATACGAGTATAAAATAATCCTGCAGGCCACAGGAAAATTTCAGTGGCCAAATAGATTTGAAATAATTGCTTCTCAACTGCCATAAATCTGTTTGCAACCCCAGGATTGCAAACAGGGTTGGAATTGACCCCAGGAGTTGCCAAGTGGTGCATGGTAAAATGGAAAGATCACTGTTCTGGGCACCTGGAGAAACATTTTCTAATTTATTCTGACAATCCTGCTCTCTACCTTTTCTGCTGTGCCTCGGTCATGTAGTTCGCAGATTTTCATTCCTAATATGACTACAGCAAATAGACGCTTAATTATTTGTTGTGTACATTGGTCACAAGATCTTAGTAAACGCACTGTAAGCAATGTAATCTATGTGCTTCTGGATAATTTACTTTGTTAAGAATCTGATAACTAAAAGCAAATCAAATAAACACTCATGTTACTTCCTTATTCAAAAATCATCACTCGTCCTCATTATCATTTGACTCAGTGCATTTTTCATGTCTTATATGTCTTCCTCAACCTCTCCCCTCAACAACCTGCAGTTTTATTTATGCTATAATCCTTATAAGTCTCTGATACTGCTTGCTGGCTTTCTTTTATTTGATTTTTTTCCCTGCACTATGCCGTTCTAAATCCTGTTGGCCAATAGAATGCAAAGCAAGAGCAATATGCTATTTCTGGGCCAAGAACATTAATAAGTGTATATACTTTCTCTTTTCCTCTTCAGCCAGCTTGAAACACCAACTGTCTTTGGTCTAATTAATGTCTCTAAAAAACAATAAACAAAAATCTACAGCCAATTTTATTCGTATTGATAAAATCACTGGGAGAAACTGTAGGGCAGTTTCTACTACCTAGAAACTGAACAAACTCATGCTTTTTTGATCAACAATTCCACTTATGTTTACCACTATTAGCAATAGTTTGGTGCTGTTAGCAATAGTAAATCTGGAAACAACTTAAATATACATCAAAAAAAGAAAAATAATAAGTAAATAATCATAGTCATATATTACAGCACTATGCTAGTCACTGGGTCATGTCTGACTCTTTGTGACCCCAAAGACTGTAGCCCACCTGGCTTCTCTGCCCATGGAATTCTCCAGACAAGAATACTGGAGTGGGTTGCCATTCCCTTCTCTAGGGGATCTTCCCGACACAGGGATTGAACCTGGGTCTCCTGCGTTGCAGGCAGATTCTTTACCACTAAGCCACCAGAGAAGCCCATATTGGAGCATTACCCAGCCACAATAATGAAACAAAACAAATGAACAAACACAAACTACAACTAAACAAAATGGCTTAGATGAATCTAGCATATGTAATACTGAACCAAATCAATCAGACATGTGTATGAGATTTATATGAACTTTAAAAACAGCGAAAGATGATCAATTGAAGGAATCAGGATAATAGTTACTGTTGAAAAAAATCACTGTGTGTGGACCTCTTTTTGTGTTTGGGGTAGGAGTGCAATAGAGAGAGAGAAAGCAAGGTTCTGCTGTTTCTTTTATAGGCATGCTATCTTCTTTTTTTCTTTTTAAAAATTTCTTTGATGTGGACCATTTTTAAAGCCTTTATTGAATTTGTTACAATATTGCTTCTATTATTTATATTCTGAGATTTGGCCATGAGGCATGTAGGATCTTAGCTCCCCACCCAGGGATTGAACCCACTGGAAGGTGAAAATCTTAACCACTGAACCACCAGGAAAGTCCCAGGATGCTATCTTATCACAGTAACCCCACGTTCATAGAAACTCCACCCTCATGACTGTATATAAGCCTAATAACTCCTCAAAGGACCCATATCCAATATAATCACATTGAGTGTTAGAGCTTCAACATATAGAATTGGGAGTGACATAATTCAGTCCACAGAAGATCAGTTCAGTTCAGTCACTCAGTCGTGTCCAACTCTTTGTGACCCCATGAATCGCAGTATGCCAGGCCTCCCTGTCCATCACCAACTCCCGGAGTTTACTCAAACTCATGCCCATCGAGTCGGTGATGCCATCCAGCCATCTCATCCCCTGTCATCCCCTTCTCCTCCCGCCCCCAATCCCTCCCAGCATCAGGGTCTTTTCCAATGAGTCGACTCTTCTCATGAGGTGGCCAAAGTACTGGAGTTTCAGCTTCAGCATCAGTCCTTCCAATGAACACCCAGGACTGATCTCCTTTAGGATGGACTGGTTGGATCTCCTTGATGGACTGGTTGGATCTCCTTGCAATCCAAGGGACTCTCAAGAGTCTTCTCCAACACCACAGTTCAAAAGCATCAATTCTTCAGTGCTCAGCTTTCTTCAGAGTCCAACAGTTACATCCATACCTGAAAACTGGAAAAACCACAGCCTTGACCAGATGGACCTTTGTTGGCAAAGTAATGTCTCTGCTTTTTAATATGCTGTCTAGGTTGGTCATAACTTTCCTTCAAAGGAGTAAGCGTCTTTTAATTTCATGGTTGAAGTCACCATCTGCAGTGATTTTGGAGCCCCCCAAAATAAAGTCTGACACTGTTTCTACTGTCTCCCCATCTATTTCCCATGAGGTGATGGGACCAGATGCCATGATCTTAGTTTTCTGAATGTTAAGCTTTAAGCCAACTTTTTCACTCTCCTCTTTCACTTGCATCAAGAGGCTTTTTAGTTCCTCTTCACTCTCTGCCATAAGGGTGGTGTCATATGCATATCTGAGGTTATTGATATTTCTCCCGGCAATCTTGATTCCAGCTTGTGCTTCTTCCAGCCCAGCATTTCTCATGATGTACTCTGCATATAAGTTAAATAAGCAGGGTGACAATATACAGCCTTGACGTACTCCTTTTCCTATTTAGAGCCAGTCTGTTGTTCCATGCCCAGTTCTAACTGTTGCTTCCTGACCTGCATACAGGTTTCTCAAGAGGCAGGTCAGGTGGTCTGGTATTCCCATCTCTTTCAGAATTTTCCACAATTTATTGTGATCCACACAGTCAAAGGCTTTGGAATAGTCAATAAAGCAGAAATAGATGTTTTTCTGGAACTATCTTGCTTTTTTGATGATCCAGTGGATATTGGCAATTTGATCTCTGGTTCCTCTGCCTTTTCTAAAATCAGCTTGAACATCTGGAAGTTCACGGTTCACGTATTGCTGAAGCCTGGCTTGAAGAATTTTGAGCCTTACTTTACTAGTGTGTGAGATGAGTGCAATTGTGCAGTAGTTTGAGCATTCCTTTGGATTGCCTTTCTCAGGGATTGGAATGAACACTGACCTTTTCCAGTCCTGTGGCCACTGCTGAGTTTTCCAAATTTGCTGAGATATTGAGTGCAGCACTTTCACAGCATCATCTTGCAGGATTTGAAATAGCTCAACTGGAATTCCATCACATCCACTAGCTTTGTTATTAGTGATGCTTTCTAAGGCCCACTTGACTTCACATTCCAGGATGTCTGGCTCTAAGTGAGTGATCACACCATTGTGATTATCTGGGTCGTGAAGATCTTTTTTGTACAGTTCTTCTGTGTATTCTTGCCACCTCTTCTTAATATCTTCTGCTCCTGTTAGGTCCATACCACAGAAGATAGCACTTAACAAAACCTCTGAAACAAAAAACCTATAAACCTTAGTCTCTTAAACTCTTCTCCTTAGCACCCTCAAATGGTCTAGTTGTTTAATCCTTGGAACACAACAATAAAAAAACAATTCTTGTAATACTCTAATCCATTTCTTCTTCATACCCTACTTGCAAGCTTTTAGTGTCAAGAACTAATCTTCCTGCTTATGTCAAATGGCTACAGGGAGATTATTCACATATCCACTCTGCTGTAGCTTTTATTTTTTTATTTTTATTTTTTTTCATTTATTTTTATTAGTTGGAGGCTAATTACTTTACAATATTGTAGTGGTTTTTGCCATACATTGATACGAATCAGCCATGGATTTGCATGTGTTCCCCATCCTGAACCCCCTTCCCACCTCCCTCCTCATCCCATCCCTCTGGGTCATCCCAGTGCACCAGCCCTGAGCACTTGTCTCATGCATCCAACCTGGACTGGTGATCTATAGCTTTTAAAACTCACCCATCCTAACGTAAAACTTTGGTAAGTCACATTGCCCACTTCAAATGACCAACCCTCTCTCACATTTTTGTTAGTAAACAAGCTGCATTCTGAAGTACGATTTTACCCTGAGTTTGTGACAACTTGAGGAGATGGTGTAATTCTGCATGAGTCTTTCCAATTCCCTCACCTAAGATCACAATTTCATGTCCTCCAGATGCAGAATAGAGCCCATATGAAAACCCGGTCACTGCTGTGCAATCAAATCAATATCTAGCCAAAACAAAAAAGCTTACCATCCACCTTCCAGACCTCATGGTCTAGCATTTGGATGGTCTCCCCAAATGTTCAGCCTCCACTGAAATCTATTTCCCTATGTCTAGTATTTATTTTTCCATTTCAGCCAGTGGTGCTCAAGGTTGAATTTGCCAGGCATTCAAAATCCATACATGCTGTGACTCATTTTAATATCTCCCACTCCTCCTCTCCTTTTTCTGCACTTCGCTCTTTTGCCATGCATTGCTTCAAACTTTTCAAAGGATAGTTAGAATCTTCCCAGGATATTTATCATTTAAAGGGGAGAAAGAGTAGATTGGTAAGATCAAAGGAAAGATAAAACAACACTAATTTTTCAAAGGCAAGAGAGTATAAATGAATGAAGTACAAGTGTGTATCTTGCCTGGAGAATCTCATGGACAGAGGAGCCTGGCTGGCTCGGGTCCATGGGGTGGCTCAGAGTTGGGCACAGCTGAAATGACTGAGCACATATAGTACACACAAGTGTGGAGGGCAAGGATGCACACATCTGGACAAGCTATTTTATTGTCCAGGGCTGGGACAGGAAATGGTGAAGGATAAAACTAGATAATTTGTGGGATGATCTGTGGGACTCAATGAATTTATAATATTCACTGAATCTCTGAGCCAAGATGTAAAGGAGGATGGGTGCAAGATATTTTATTTCCCCAGATTAGAAGAGTTGTAGTAGTCAGACTTGGATGTGAAAGGATTTAGAACCTGTAACGTTTATTGCATTTATCTTCAGATTAATCAAAAGGCTATTATCCAACTAATTGTTCAGCAAATAATTTAGGTACTTTGAGAATGAAAGGTGTTATTTAACAATGAAATTGCTTTTTTAAGCTCTATGTAATGATATCTTAAAGACAAAAGGTATCATTAAAGAATTCCTATTATTCTCTGGAGAAGGTAATGCATTATATTACGCCAATTTTCTAAATGTCATGGCCATAATAAAATACATTAAAGAGCTTGTTTGGTAGCAATTATTTCTCAATAAAATAATAGCTAAAAGGTAAACTTGTAATAACCCTCATGAATAATCAAATTTCTAAAATATGGAAGAAGGATAACATATGACATGCTCCTTATTTTTATTTACCCCTCCCTTTCATCTCTTACATCTCCTCCTCCTACTTCTTTTCTTTCAAAAATCAACTTTATTTTATTAATGCTGTGTGTGTGTTAAGTCACTTCAGTCATGTCGGACTCTTTGTGACTGCATGGATTGTAGCCTACCAGGCTCCTCTGTTCATGGGATTCTCCAGGAAAGAATACTGGAGTGGTTTGCTGTGTCCTCCTCCATGGGATCCTCCCAGCCCAGGGATCAAACCCACATCTTTTACTGTCTTCTGCATTGGCAGACAGGTTCTCTACCAGTAGCACCACCTGGGAAGCCTTTACTAGTGCTAAAATAGACCAAACACTGGAAAATGAAATAAATTTTCTATATTTATTCTGCCTTATGCTTTGGTACTAACAAACTTACATTTGGTGCAGAAACCAGTAAAAGATCAACTAAAAAATAAAATAAAACTCATCATCATATTTGTCATCATCATCCCTGATGCTGGCAAGGGTGTTTTAAAATAAATGGAGTGAGGAAATTGGCACAAGCTTTATGAAAAGGCTTTTGGAGAAATATATTAATAGAATAATAAAAGCTTAATGCATTTGGCCACAGAAACTACATTTATGAAACTCTATCCAAAAGAAATAGCCCTAAATATAAACTATCATTACTTTAAAAAAATTAACATAGTTATTTATAATACCAATCAATTTGAAACAATTAAATGACCAACAAAATTGGAATGCTTAAACAAATTATAGTGTTTATATACTGAATGGAATTTTATACAAGACTTTAACTGAATGACTATGAAAAGGATGCCATAAATTATTTATAAACATTTTCCTTATGAAGGGAAACAGCAGGAAAACTAGTGTACATAAAGTATGATTATAATCATGTTTAAATTGTTCATAAAAATTAGTCTAAGTAAATATGTTTCCATTGCAGAATTTAGACTCAGAGTATTCTTCTACTACCCATATATTTCTAGTTTAAAAATCATATTTCATAACTTTGAATTGATTTTTATAATCAAGTAAAATAAACATATTTTTGGAAGAAGTTATTTTGGAAATTTTGGAAGCCGATGGTTTTTAGTTAGCCCAGATTTACATAGCATACTATGAACAAACAATTAATGTGCCAGATGCTCTGATAAACAGGTAGGAAAGGCAGAGATGTTGAAGACAGCTTCCCTATACTCAATGCTAAGAGGGGAAAGCAGACATGAACTTGATTAAGTATAAGTGATTTCAGTTATGAAGGAATCTACAGGATCAACGTAAACTAAGTTTTTGAGGTCAAAAAGAAAGAACACAGGAGTTCTAAAGGTGAACCGAGGTATGGAGATGCTTGTGAAATTTGAGATAACATTTGTATTCTTTCCACTGCTATGATTTGGGGAAGACAGTACTTGTGTGCATGGGGGCTTCCAAGGTGGTGCAGTTGGTAAAGAATTTGCTATCATTTCCACTGCTGTGGTGCCATTTGCACTGCTATGATTTGGGGAAGTCAGTATTTGGGGCGTGGGGCGGTATTTCACAGGTGGCTACCTTCAGGGCAAACAGGTTGGATTCATTTGATGGGAAGCATTCTCAGGAAGTACTAGTGTCAGTGACAGCTGGAGAATTTGTGTGTGCGTGCACACACACATAACCCTCAGTGTTGGTGTGAAATAAGAACACAATTAGGCTACTTCAAGAGGAAGTAGAACAACAAGTTGGAGGAGGAAAGGGGATAAGAAATAGCTTCCTTTGTAACACACACAATACACACTTTTCTCTAGAGTGTTTGCTAAGTCAGTTCAGCAGTGTCCTACTCCTTGTGACCCCATGGACTGTAGTCCACCGGGCTCCTCTGTCCATGGGATTTGCCAGGCAAGAATACTGGAGTGGGTGTCATGCCCTCCTCCAGTGAATCTTCTTGACCCAGGGAATGAACCCATGTATCTTATGTCTTCTGCATTGGCAGGCAAACTTTTTACCACTAGTGCCACGTGGGAAGCCTACTGCATACCTTCAGCCACTTCCTGCACTGGCAAAAGCTGAGAAGGAAAGCATATGGAAGGGGAAACAGGAGCTACAGAGGAGACTCATTCCTGGCCAGTCAGATGTATGCAAATATATTGTGTGGAATTTGCATTAAAACTCTGTTAACAGGAAGCTGATTTACCTGAGGAGAGATCCCTTTTGTCTTTCCCCTTACTTCTAGCTACATGGAATGCAGACATGGTTGTAGGTGCTCCAACATCCTTTTTGTACTGTGAAGCAATCTTGACTGTGGAAACCTGAGAATAGGGGGAAAAAAAGGAAAAAGAGGAAAGCTAACGTATCAGCTTTAAGCTTCTCATCCCCCAGATTTCTTTTATGGAAGAGAGAAAATGTCTTCCAAAAGCCACTGTGATACTGTGTTCCATTCTGTTATATGGAGATGAAGTAAATCCTAACTAAAGAAAGCTAATACATATTTATTGAGCTAAGATTTGTTTTAGGTGTAGCAGTAAAATATATACACTTACATAATATATCCATACTTATATAACTATGCGTTATATATATTATATACAAATTTGTTTCATTTATATATTATTTTTTCATAATGGTGAATATGATTTTGGAGAAGACTTTTGAGAGCCCCTCAAACTGTATAGAGATCAAACCAGTTAATCCTAAAAGAAATCAGTCCTGAATATTCATTGAAGGACTGATGCTGAAGCTGAAGCTCCAGTATTTTGGTCAACTGATGTGCAGGGCCAGCTCATTAGAAAAGACCCTGATGCTGGGAAATATTGAAGGCAGGAGTAGAAGGGGATGGCAAAGGATGAGATGGTTGGATGGCATTACTAACTTATGGACATGAGTTTGAGCAAGCTTCGGGAGTTGGTGATGGACAGGGAAGCCTGGCGTGCTGCAGTTCACGGGGTCACAAAAAGTCAGACACAACTGAGCAACTGAACAGCAGCAACAATATAAATTTGCCTTTTTGTATATATTATATTTTTCATAATAATAATTATAAAAACAGTGATATATATATATATATTACTTCTGTTATTTTATAGACTAAAACCATAGAGAATAAGTAAGACTAAATAATGTATTCAAGATCAAATAGTATATGGGTAGTGTGAACAAAAAACAAGGTCCCGTCACAGTGTTACCAAGTTTGGTCTTTACGTAACATGCATACTATTTCTAACTGGCACACTATACATTCTTTGTTTTCTATTTGAGATCTTTTTGATGATTTTTCTTAATATTCAAGCTAACGGTCTTTTTCCTTTGTAGTTAACTTTTTTGAAGTTTATTTTAGTTAAATAATAATTGTGATGACATTCATGAAAATAAAATCATAAACTATCTCACCGTCAACTTAAAAAAGAAATCACAATATGATAGTTGAGAGTTAAGCTTTATTTGGGGCAAAATGAGGACTGCAGTTTGGGAGTCACTACTTAGATAGCTCTAAGAAACTGCTCCAAAGAGACAGGGGGGAATGGTCGGTATATATATGATTTTGGTGAAATGGGAATGCATGCAATCAAGTACCTGTTTTTCCAGAAGGTTTCTGATAGTCTCGTGAAGCTCTTGCTAGTCACAAGGAACAGTTGTCAACATGAAGGATTTTAGTGCTTTTCTGGATATGAGAGGATACGAGAATTTGGCTCATAAAATTGGCTAGTGAAAGTATCTATCTGAAGACCTGTCCTGCAGTTTTACCCCAAGAACAGTGTTTCTCATTTCTGCTCTCCACCCTGAATTCCTTTCAGGGGATGCTGAAGGTCAGCAGCTGAAGCAGCACATGATTTAAGCCTTGTAAATGTAGGTGTTTGGGGAGAGAGAAGAGACTGAAGGATTTACATATACTCCTGAGGACTAAGGAAGACTTTTGTTATACTAGCAAATCAGCTCCATAAACAGTTGTATAAATTTATCCTCTGAAAAGCAATCTTAGTGAATGTCTCTTCTTTACTCTTGCCCATTAATTCTGTGATTTCCAACCCAGTAGGCAAATCATGATATCTCACTGTTGTTTTTATTAATTTTCATGTCTGTGATGATTATTAAGTTGAAATATTATCTCAAATCTTTGAAAGACATTTGTGCTTTGCTTTCAGGAGTATGATTTTTCATGTTCTTTAGGTATTTTTTACCTTCTTCACTACCTTCTTCTTTACTTCTTCATGGCTGTTAAGAATGCAGATCCTGAAGTCAGACCACCTAAATTTGAATCCTGAACTACGCACTAAATGTGGAATATTTGGTAACTTTCTTAAACCCATTAAGCCTCATATATAGATTTATAACATAAATATATTATATATAAGCTTCTGATTTTTTCTATATATAATATATAGTATTTTATGAAATATAATATGTAAATATGTAATATACTATTATGTATATTTAATGTGCTTATAATTTTCCATTATACACAACATTGAATTACTGATATGTTTATATATATATATATATATATTTTTTTTTTTTTTTTCTGGACTTCCTAGGTGGCACAGTGGAGAAGATACACTGGAGTAAGAAAAGGCAACCCACTCCAGTATCCTTGCCTGGAAAATTCCATGGACAGAGCAGCCTGGTGGGTTATAGTCCATGGACTTGCAAAAGAGTCAGATATGACTGAGCACACACACACAGGCATAATTTTTCTGTTTAATTTAATTTTATATGTATATAAAATTGGGATTTATTATCAAGGATGTCTTTTTATTAACCATTCAGTATACTAGGCTCTAAGTTCATCCACTTCATTGAAAGTGAAAGTGAAAGTCCCTCAGTGTATCAGACTCTTTGCAACCCCATGGATTATAGAGTCCATGGAATTTCTCTAGGCCAGAATACTGGAGTGGGTAGCCTTTCCCTTCTCCAGGGGATCTTCCCAATCCAGGGATCGAACCCAGGTCTCCCGCATTACAGGCAGATTCTTTACCATCTGAACCACAAGGGAAGCCCATCCACCTCATTAGAACTGACTCAAATGCAAATATTTTTATACCTGAGAAATATTCCATTGTATAGGTATGACAGCTTCTTTGCCCATTCACCTGTTGATGGATATCCAAGTTCCTTCCATACCTTAACTATTGAAACCTGTGCTGCAACAAACATCGGGGTACATGTGTCTTTTTCAATTATAGTTTTCTCAGGATATATGCCCAGTAGTGGGATTATTAGAGAAATGCAAATCAAAACTATAATGAAGGAACAGCTCACAACCAGTAGGGATGACCATCATCAAAAAAAATCTACAAACAATAAATGCTGGAGAGGATATGGAGAAAAGGGAACCCTCGTGAACTCTTGGTGGGAATTCAAATCGATACAGCCACTGTGGGAACAGTGTGGGGATTCCTTAAAAGGCTAGGAACAAAGCTATCATATGACCTAACATTCTTTGATTTTCTTAAGAGTACAAAGATTTATTTTTTTACAATGCTATACCTGTTTTCTATACTCAAATTAAAATCAATTTATTTGAAGATAGAATATTTATTTGAAGACAGAACCTCTTGCTTTGGACTTCCCTGGTAGCTCAGCTGGTAAAAAAAAAAAAAAAAAAAAAAAATCCACCTGCAATGCAGGAGAGCCTGTTTGGATTACTGGGTCAGGAAGATCCCCTGAAGAAGGGGTGGCTCAGATGGTAAAGAATCTGCCTCCAGTGTGGGTTACCTGGGTTCAATCGCTGGTTTGGGAAGATCCCCTAGAGGAGGGCATAGCAACCCACTCCAGTATTCTTGCCTGGAGACTCCCCATGGACAGAGGAGCCTGGCGGGCTGCAGCCTATGGGGTCGCAAAGAATCGGACACGACTGAGTACTAGAAACAAGTACCTCTTCCTCTATTGGTATCTCTGTCTCTGCCTGCTGCAGTTAAAAAACAGAACAGTTTTTGGTTTTTCTGTTCTGACTACCCCTCCTTCACTCCTAGGACTCCATTAAAAGAGAAGTAGTACTTGTCCATGGATCAAGAGAGTAGTTTAGCCCTCCACATGCTCCATGTGGGTGTTAGTTACTCAGTCCTGTCCGACTCTTTGCAAATGCATGGACTGTAGCCCTCCAGGCTCCTCTTTCCATGGGATTTTTCCAGGCAAGAATACTGGAGTGGGTTGCCATTTCCTTCTCCAGGGGATCTTCCCAACCCAGGGATCAAACTCACGTCACATGTTTCCTGCATGGCAGGCAGGTTCCTCACCACTAGCATCACCTGAGAAGCCCCCACATGTTCTAGGGAAAACAAAACCAAAGAAAGAGCTTATTTCCTCACTTGCACATCATAACTGTGAGGAAACATGTGGTCCTTGGAGTCTACATCCTCCAGACAAGCCTCATCCCCTTGACTTATCTCCTTTTGTTCTTTACCCAGATCAAGTCACCCTCCAAAAACAACCCACTTCTCTTAAGCCAACTGTCAGATGGCTCATTTGTGTGTAGGGCAGATCACTTTGCCAATACTCCACTTTCCTCTCCTCTCATTTATTCCCTTTCCCATCACTCATCATCTATTGGCAAGCCATATATTTGATTTATTTGTTGGTCTCTCTCCAGTAGACCATGCACCCCATTAGGAGAGAGAGATTTCTTTATTCTTGCCATCACTGTATCCTTATGCTCTAGAAAAGTACCAGGTGCATATAGATATTTAATAAATATTTGCTGATTGTTGAATAAATCAATTAATGAATCATTTTCTTGTTCATCTCATTTCACTTTTCATATTGCTTTTAGTGTGCTCTAGCTTGTATTTTATTTTCCATTTACACTTCAGTGAAGTCAGGTTTATTTTGAACTATTATGGAAATAAACTGAATCTTTAGGGGGAGCATTTCTTTTATGTTTCTCTGGATGTCCAATGAATGTTGTTTTAGATCTAAGGGAATTTTCACGGTGGATCTTCCCTTAACTGATACCTTCCACGACCTGGCAGGACATGACAGGGAGATCGCACAGTGGTCAGGCTCAGCAGGGAATCGGACTTAGCTCAGTAGAGTCTGTTTTAATTTTTCATCATTGTTGTCAAGAAAATGTCAAGAAGTCACAAGTCTATTTCTAGGTTTTTGTTCATCCTATTCTTTTTATAGGAACATGTATTCTATGTTCTGCATCATTCCTATAGTTACTAGAGCTCACAGAAATATCTAACCCTGTTGGGAGTTTCTCATCTAACTCAGTGTCCTTGCTATAAATGAAAAGCTGTGTTGAGAGAAGCTTTAGACTTTCTGTTTGATGTCTCCATGAATGAATTTCCAGACTAAAAATAAGGGGCTCAATTTTATAATATCAGTCATGAAGGAGGTTCTTTTTATCTGGTTCATTTATTTAGTTTCAGGGAAGAGTTTTCAAATTGTATATCTGCTCTCCCTTCTTGCTTTGGTTTTAACCTGAGGCTCTAGATACTGCCCCAGTTCCTGGATAGCATAGTGGCATGGGAGAATCCAGACCCCAGCACCCTCAAGAGTGTTGCAGAATGTCAGATCTTAATACAAATAAATGGGAAAACAAAACAATACAAAAACAAACAAACAAACATACAAAAAAAGAATGTCAGGTCTCAGACTCTTCAGAGATATTGCTTTGTGTGAGTTACTTTGCCCCTTTTGTTTTTGCTGGTGCTTAGTCATTAAGTCATATCCGACTCTTTTTGCGACCCCATAGACTGTAGCCCGCCAGGCTCCTCTGTTTATGGGATTTCCCAGGCAAGAATACTGGAGTGGGCTGCCAGTTCCTTCTCCTGGGGATCTTCTGAACCCAGGGATTGAACTCATGTCTCTTGCATTGCCAGGCAGATTCTTTACCTCTGAGTCACTGGGGCAGCTTGTCTTGTTTAGCTGCTCATAAAAATAATTAATTTGAATGAACAAATTCAAAAAATCATTCTCTTTTGCTTACCTTTGTCCATAACCAGATACCTATATTGTAAATGTGCAATGAATTAGCTTGTTATATGAGAAATAAATTCTTTACCCCAAAGGAGAATGCCAACTCCAAAAATATATTTTTTTACATTTTATTTTCCTTTATCTTGCCTTTATTCTCTGTGTGTGTGTGTGTGTTTGTGTATGTGTGCCTGTGTGTGTGTTTATATGTATTATCTCCTCATCTGATATGACAGATCCTAGTCTCTGACTTTTCTTAAGATGCTAGAAGAAATCTTGTACCAGGCCTCTGCAGATAATCATATTCCTTCAAGTTACCTTGGTGATTTGACTTTTGAAAGTGTATTGTTGAAACAATATAAATTCACTGATTTGCATGACAAATAAATTACCGGTTTAAAGTGCTGAATGCCTAAAGAGATTTAATCACGGCTTTTCAGATAAATTATAGTTACAGAGTGCTTTCTGTTTAAAAAGTAACACACAATTTCTGTTCAGTTCAACACATTTGCTGAGTACGTACCCTGTGCCCAACACGTTGCTTCCTGCAGTAAACAAATAGGAAGGAGACAGTCTTTCCCCTAAGAAACCCATGATTTGGTGTAGCCGGAGGAGTAAATGAGTTTTATGGCTTCTTCTTCACTAAGATGCATGTCTCAAGTGTCACAGGAAAGACTCTACAGCAAAGATCTTCAGGTCATGAGATTTCTTCAGGTCAAGAGTTTCTTCTGCTGGCTTGAAAATTTTCATACTTACTGGATCCCCCAGATAATGGTGTGTCTGCTTCACACACCAGTTTTCCTCATTTCTTAATCAAGGTATGGTATATATTTCTAAGCACTGAGCCTGGTGTTAGAGATGAGTGGAGAGTAAGCAGACAGAAGTTCAACCTTTCTAGAGTTAGAGTCTCATCATCGGATGACATGGCCGGAGTGTGTGACTTCTTTTGCCCAGACTGATGATGATGGTGACAGTTCATTGAGCACTAAAGCCAGTCTTGGGAGAAAGAGATGTTATGCTGTTTATGTTATCCACAAAAAGCTAAATTCTAAACTAGGGCCTTGGGCACCAATAGTATAAATGCAGACATTCTAAAAGAAGTATCAGCATAATTTTATGACTGATAGGGCGTGCGGTGTGAAGGAAAGGGAGAAATATATGCTATCTGGAGGTGTTTTATCTTAGTTTCATTGGTAAATGTGGATCCTATTAACCAAAGTAAGGAATAAAGAAGAAAAAAAAAAGGAGATGGAGTGTGACTTAGAGAGAGTATAAGCCATTTTAAATATGTTAAATTTGAGTTTCTAGAGGGTCATTTGAATAGTTCTATTAAAGAGAGAATTATATTTAGAAAAGTCTAAATCTCAAAGAGAAAATCAGAGTTGTAGATGAATGAGTAGCTCTCATCTGCATTTAGTTACCACTTATGTCAAAGGATGACTTCAGAAGAATATGGAAAGTGCAAGCCATTTTCATTGGTCCTGTTACTACAAACAAGGACAAAAATGGAATGACATTTCTATTTTGGTCCTTGCAGATGGTAGGATGGCATCATTGATTCAATGGACACGAGTTTGAGCAAACTCCAGGAGGTGGTGAAGGACAGGGATGCCTGGCATGCTGCAGTCCCTGGGGTCACAAAGAGTAGGACACGACTGAGAAACTGAACAACAAAATGCAGTGCATGTTTGTGTCCCTGACAACAGTCTCAGGTTGAAACCTAACCTCCTATGTGATGGATTGTGAAGATGTGGCCTTCGGGAGATGACTAGCTCATGAGGGTGGATCCATCATGAGCAGGACCAGTGACCTCTAAATGAGACCCCACAGAGCTCCCTCATTCTTTCTGTAAAGGGAAGATAGAGCAAGAAACAGCCATAGATGAGCCGTGAGTGGGTCCTCACCAGACAGTGAATTTACAGGGGCCTCGATGTCGGACTTCTAGAGTCTAGAACAGTGAGAAATACATGTTTACTGTTTATGCCACTTGGCTAATGGCATTTTTGTTATAGCAGCCTGAATAGACAAAGACAAAAATACTTCTGTCCAGAATAATTGACTTCATTGTGGTCATGTAGCAAATTAGTACTACAGCTCAGATCCATTATTATTATTATTATTATTATTTTTACTATATAACTGCAAATTCTGAAAGGGGACAATAGTGATCATATACAGATATGTTACCTAAGAAGTTAGGCATGAGCAAGGGGGGTCGCTTAGCCCCAAAGGATGCAAGCTAATCTCTAAACCCCATCCCAGACACACCCAGGAGAGCTCACAGATATGCTACAAAAATAACCACAGAGGCTTTTCCAACTCCAGCAGGTGCACTCTAGGCACACAGTGGATACAAACTCACTACGGGCGCTTCCTCAGGTAACCTTAAGCAGCCAGGAGCCCAGTAAGAGTTCATAAATATTCTGTCCATTCATGCATCTGCTTATAACAGACTAAATTATGGGAATGCATGTACAACGAAGCCTGTTGTTACATAACTTGCAATTGTCAGTCAGCCTGGAATATATGCCCATTTGCATCTCCTTTCTTGATTGGTGGTGGGAACAAGCCCTACTTTGTACAGGGCACAACCAAAAGGAGGAGACAGAAAGCATAAAAAAGGGAAAGCCAAGAGAGATTGTTAGGATGGTTCCTTTGGGGTTAGCTTGCTCCCATGTCTTGGGAGTGTTCGTCTAATAAAAGATCTGTCTACTTGAGCTCAACTGAGTTGTAACTTGCCTATTGTCTTAAATCTTTTAGTTTGTCATTCCAAATTTTTGCTGCAATGAGATAAGAAGCGAGGAAGAGAAATAAACCAACCTGAGAGACAGATAGATAGATCCATCACCTCCTTTGAACAATTACAGTGTCACAGGCTATAATAAATGTTTTATATGCATTATCTTGTTTTATATTCACAATGCTGCTAGTGAAAGTGTTAGTTGCTCAGTCATGTCTGACTGTTTGTGACTCCATGGATTACAGCCTGTCAGGCTCTCTGTCCATGGAATTCTCCAGGGAAGAACACTGGAATTGCCATTTTCTCCTCCAGGGGATCTTTACGACCCAGGGATCAAATCCAGCTCTTTTGCATTGCCGGTGGATTCTTTACTGTCTGAGCCACCAGGAAAGTCCGATACTGCTAAAAGGAAGTCAATTTACTATGTACATTTTATAGAGAAGAACACTGAAATCCAGAAAAGCTAAGAAACTGATCAGTCAGGATACTAAACCTGATTTGTCTGAAAATAAAGATATTCTTCTTCTGATACTCACACCATACTCTTCTGCCTTTCATCTGCCCATCCATTCATTCATTCATCTATCCACCTTACAGAGGGACAAACCAATGTTGTTAGCTTCACTTTCTCTATAGGTAATTGTCCCGAAATAACTTGAAGCCTAGAATAGAAAAGTGAAAAACTTGAAATTATTTTATAATTTGCTAATAAGCTATTTCTAGGATACTGTTAGAATACCCAGGATGGAATACAGAGCACTATTACAGTTATTAGCAGTGAAATGTTTCTTTTGTAATTAATACTCACATAATATATTGATTCAATAAAAAGTCAATGAAGAGCTTATTATTTGCATTATCAATGACCTTCCTCCACATTAACAAATGTGTACCAGGATGTGACAAAATATACATGTCCTCTTGGAAGGAAGTTTTAAAGAGAGATATAATATTTAAGTTATTGTTTTTTTTTTGTTGTTGTTACTTTATTATTGTACAAAAATATAGTAGGGCTTCCTAGGTGGTGCTAGTGGTAAAGAATTCGCGTACCAATGCAAGAGACATAAGGGGCGTGGGTTCAATATCTGGGTCGGGAAGACCCCTTGGAGTTTTTTTCATGGTGTGATGTTTATTGTGACTTTTCTACTCATTGGAATAGTCCATTTTAGCCCTGGGTTCTTGGAAATTCTCTGTGTCCCAGGGGGCCTTCTAATTCAGAATAGTCAATATTTTTCTAACCATTCTTCTGTTTCATCCCATTTTTTTGCATTTTCTTCTTAAAAGTTTTCTCAAATGTTGGCATCAGTTCTAAATGGTGAAACACGGTTAGACATTGAGTACTGTTAAAGACATGAGGACAGTTAAGGTCCAGGCCCAAAGTGCTATATTCTTCTTGACATCTCCTAGTACCTTGTGTAGAAATCTGGACTACAAAAGAAGTCCTGTCTCAGGGCTATCACTCCTGGAGGAATAGAGGTGAAGCACAAGCTAGGGGATAACCACCATCCTTCAGTGAGAAGGGCCGTGGCAAATTGGCAGGGGCTATTAGCTGCACGCTGGAGTGTGGCCAGCATTAAATTCAACCTGGAAGGGAAACAGAGCAGACTCCCCAAGGAAAGGGCTGCAAGAGAGAACCGATGCACGTGAAGTATAGCTTCAGGGAAAGCTGACCCTGTATCAACATGCTAGAGTTCAACCTCTCAAAAATTTAGATACTTATCCCCAAATGAGTTCTCTGCTTTGTTTTAAGGCCACAGTACTCTAAGCCTGACAGTAAGTTATTTGTTTCCACATCTAGAATGTGTTATTGTTTTAATGATTTTTTTGACACAGTAATCAAGAGTCTATAATCTATTTGTCAAAATAAGATGTACTGTCTTATGAGAGCCCCCAGGAGACAGAGTTCCCGGTTATGCTGTCTACTTTATAGTATTTATTGAGCACCTACTCTGTTCCAAGGACTTCCATACTGGATGCCATGTCTTTCTTACTGCAGACCCCAGACATTAGATATTATTAGACTGATTTTTACCAGTAAGGAATCCAAGGCTTAGAGGTAACTTAAGCCATTTTCAAGAGCCCAGAAATAATAAATGATGAAACCAGAATTCAAAGGAGGTCTTGCACTTTATCACTATTATGCAGTACAAAATTGTTTTCAGGGTTCAGATTTATTTTACAATGCCCCTCACAAAGCAGATGATAATGAGTACTGGTCCCTAAAAATAACAAAATCAAACAAATAAAAATTACACTTCTTGATGTTCTAGAAATCATATTACCTCTTTGATTCTCTCACCTGATTTATAGCATTGGCCAGAGATTGCTTTTTGTGAATTTCTGAAATTAAAAACAAAACAGAATCAGTTCACCAAAGTTAACAATTTCTCACTGTAAGGAATATTTCAAAGCATGCTGAAGGCCCTATGAGGGTACTACAACATTTGAGTAATGATAGCCTATTTAACCTTGCACTGTTACTGCTGTTGATAATAATCACTGATGTCTATTATTAATTTACAGTTTTGGAAATGTTTTTGTTTTTATGCTTCATAAAATCAAGGAAACTCTCGAGGGTCTACTTGGAAGATGAGTCACTTGAACATCTAAATTAGAATAATACATCATCTCAAATGAATTGAATACATAAATACAAAAATAAGCATACATGATTTCATGGTAAGGGAAAGGGTATGTCTTAAAATCCTCTGTGAACTCTATAAAGAGGGGTTCTATGCCAATGTGGGAACTGTTATCAATCTTATAACTAGTCCAATGTTAGGGAAAATGCTCACTCAACAATGTTTGTATGGATGTTGGCTTAGCCTCTAGGGATATGGAATCCCAGGGCCACATGAAGGAGTTCTCCCCTTATTAAGCATCTCCCAAATTAGTGAAGGGGCTTCCCAGGTGGCACAGTTATAAAGAATATGCCTGCCCATGCTGGAGACACCAGAGATTCAGATTTGATCTTGGGTGAGGAAGATCCCCTGGAGTAGGAAATGACAACCCGCTTCAAGTTTTTTCTTGCCTAAAAAACTCCATGTACAGGGGCGCCTGGTGGGAGATAGTCCATGGGGACAAAGAGTAAAAAGTCGGACATGACTGATGTGACCTAGAACACACAAAGTACTGAAAGAAAGAACATCTCTGTAAAAGGTCCAAATCTATTTTGGTATATGCTGCGGTTGACCATGCTGCCCCAGCATGGGGGATCTTAGGTTCCCAACCTGGGATCAAACCGCTGTGCCCTCTGCAGTGGAAGTCTCAACCACTGTATCACTGGGGAAGTCCCGGGATATGTTCCCATTTTAGAAAGCCAATAAATATTATCCCTTATTTCAGGAGTTTGGAAACACTGAGCACTAGAAGAAAGAACAGTGACAAAGCTCCCAGCTTTGTGACCGATGAGTAGAATTAGAAAAGGCTGCTTGACCCATGGACACAACTAAAACCTCTAATAGGCTCCCTTCTCCTAAATAGAATCTTGCTTAAAAGTTACAGATTTTCAGGCATATTAGTCCCATGGATCAGTAGAGAGGCACGTGTCATTTAAGGATCAGCCATCGCCCTTTCCAGTGCCCTTTTAAGGCTGACGCAGTGCCTTAAGAGGCTAACACAGGAGGGTGAAGAAAGTCTCCATAAAACCCAGAGAAGAGATTTTTAGAACTCCTCTCTGGATCCTGTCTGGAGTCACAACTGAACTGGAAGATTTTAAGTCTTAGCACTTACTAGTATGTGTATAGTTAATACCAAAATCATTAAATTTAAACTTGACCCTCAAAAAATAAATAAATAAATAAGGATCAGCCACTATAAAATAGATAACTGATGGGAGCCTACGGTATAACATGGGGCTCAGTGCTCTGTGGTGACCCAAACGGGAAAGAAGTCCAAAAGAGAGAGGGCATATGTGCACGTTACAGCTGATTCACCTTGCTCTACAGCAGAAACGAAAACAACATTGCAAAGCAACTATACTCCAATAAAACAAAAACAAAAAAAAAAGAAAGAAAAGAAAAAAAAAAAAAAATAGAGAGAACCAGAAGGGATGAAGCTACAAATATTGTCTCTCCTACCAGACCAACAAGATAAATCACTTACAAGGAAAATAACAAGGGAAGCCTTTGAGAGAAGAGAAAGCCTCCTGCATCTACTGGAGAGTGACACTTTATGGAAATCACCTATATGGAAAAAAAGGAAGGAGAAGTAAGTGCTCCTCTATAATGTCTCTATTTCCCAGCTTTTGCTCCTTTAACTGTTGGTTTTATCAAATGATTCCACGGCTGGCCAGGTGTGTGGCTCTCCCCATCAGGAAACTGGAACAATCGTTTTTGGGCAGTCTTTCATCTTCATTTATGAGTGTTTTCTCACCATTTCAAGCTTTGCTCCTTTGTTTTTTTGTTTTTTTTTTTTTTCTTTCTAGAACCACTGGTGGACAGTTTATCTCCCCCCGCCCCCCACCCGCCACCAAAGCTAAATAGTGCAGAGCAGTAATTTGAATGACTCCTAAAACTATTCCAAATGCATCTCTTATCCTTTGAGGCACAGTCACTCTGTACAAAATATAGTGCTTCAAGATTTAAATGGTAAACTCACAGGATGGTTTAAATGTACTCTCTGTATACAATATTCTCAACACAAAACACCTCCATTTGCACGTAAGCACCTTTCACTTTCTTTTTTTCATGCTTAATCTACTCTTCATTCTGGTCCAGTCATATTTAGAATCTCAGAATGGGTGAGATAGTTTAACATCAGTGAAAGTAGCTCACTTTTAAGAGTTCAGATGTTAACAGGACAATATAGCCTTCCTCATCTCCAGTCCTACACTTTCTATGTGGACTAAACACAAGCAAAGAAATAATCATGTCCATCCCCATATTTTTTTAAATTCATTTATTCATACATTTCACAGATATTTATTGAGAACCTACTCTGTGACAGTTACTACACCAGAAGTTAGGGACATACCGTAATGACACACCATAATGAACAAAACAGAAATTCCTTCACTTGTGGAACTTCTGTTTAATTTGGAAAGGCAGACAAATTTTAAAGATACATAAGCAAAATATATGTGAGCTTGATTTTGACCTGTGCCAAGAAGAAAAAAGGTATGAAGGTGGGGAAGTCAGAAAATATCTTGGAGGTGGGGTGACATTATAAATAAATTAGCAGGGCAGGCCTCACACCTCCTTATATAAAGGAAAGACAATGTGTAAGCGGAGAGAGACAGGAAATGTATTTTCATGGATGCCTGAGGGGGGAAAGACATACCAGTGGACAATGGAGATAAAGAAGAAAGGTATATAAATCAAATCAAATCAAATCAAGAGACCTTCCTGGACTGTAAAGAAAGCATGCCATGAACAAAATCCTATCTGCATCTGCTCTAAAAGAAGAATCCTTAGACCCTAAGAGCAGCTATTCCAAGTACAATTAAGGCTCAACTGTCAACCCTTGGTGCAGCGCAGAGCCACAATTTTACCTGTAAAAATACAGGTGACAATTCAAGGAGCCCACTGTCAATAAGCAAAGACGGAAAAATGAATGTTTTCTGTCTCACCAAGATACCAGTTAGTCAGTCTGTGCTAAGCATCTGGAAACGAAAACCTGTGAACATCAACTCTCTTAAGGAGAATCCCCCATTGAGAGGAGTGTTAATTACAGCCCATGCCTACTCTGACAGAGGGACACCAAGACTATTTCCAGTTTCCTTGGGAAAGGTGATTGGCAGCTACAACCACCTCATTATCTTACTGTCCTTTCACATTTCAAGCTTCCAAAGTTTATTTCCCCCCAAGTCCTGAACTTTTGGTGCCTTGACTTTGCACTGAGCGTGAGGCTCGTAGGGGTTAACCTCCATTTCAAAAGCAGCTACCTGCTTCATCCCCTAGAGCCTCCCGGTCCGGTCTTTGTCATGGAATCTCCCAGGAGTATGAGAAGCTGTCTTCTAGGGGCAATTTCGTCCTTGTCACCATATTTGTCTCCGTTGGAGGATCACTCCCTGCAGGATGCCAAACAAAAGCTGTAGGGGCTGCTTATGAAGCCTTTCCCCTTAGGCACCTAAATGAGCCTGTTAATTTCGGTCATTTTCAACCTACCATGGAGAGGACCATGACCTTTACTGTGAACTCCTCAAGAACCTGTCTTCCTTCAGTTTTTGAGCATTTCAGGCTTCAAGTAACAATTCTGCTACACCTTTTGCAGCTGAATAAGATAAGACCCTCATGTCCTATTTCTGTCTAATTTTCATTTTTTCCCATGTTTATTTAAGGAAGGTTTGATAGTTTAGACCAGTTTAACCGTTTGTTTTGTTCTTTTTTTTCTGTCAGTTTCCTTTTCTTCTCTATTATGCTAACACACTTGACTGGATCTGAGCACCATTATCCCTTTGATTTTTTTTCTTTTGAGTCACAGAGAGTTGTCTCTGTAGCATCCTTTGTAGGCTGTCATCTTAATGAGATGCGCTTAGCTGCTCTTTGTGACCCCATGGACTATAGCCCCCACCAGACTCCTCTGTCCATGGGGATTCTCCAGGCAACATTACTGGGGTGGGTTGCCATGCCCTTCTCCAGGAGATCTTCCCAACCCAGGGATCGAACCCAGGTAACCCGCATTGCAAGCAGATTCTTTACCACATGAGCCACCAGGGAATTCCATCTTAATGAGAAGTACAAAGCCAATGACTGTGGGCTGACAAACAGCATCATCCAAAACAATCCCATCCCCTCCCACTGTGAGGCTGCCAGAGTTAATACCATGACGGGCGGCCTGGACCTAAGTTTTAGCTTCCCCCGAAATGGTAAGATTCCCTACCCCCATCAGGTAACCTGGAGCCAGCCAATCAATATGCTCCCAGTAAGAACAAAGGGAGAGCTGAAAAGCCCGCGAAAGTCTGTACCGATAGAATTACTTTGCAAACATGTAACCAATCCGCTTAAGCCAGCTACTAACCGCTTTTGCATATCTTATAAATTTGTGTACCAAGCTTGAGCTCGGCACTTTCTGACCCTGCACCGCTGTGATGTTTGTGGCAGAAAGCCCTGGCTCGAGACAGTAATAAACTTCCCTTTTTGCGAGTTGCATTGTCTTGGAAGCCTTCTCTCTTCCCGCTCGGGGATTCGGACATCAGGCATAACACCCACCTTCCTAAATAGGATAATCCCAACCTGGTGCATTCTCCTTTCAGATCAACTTGGATAAAAGCGCTGTTCTTGATTTATTATTGTTCTGTTCAGTTCTCCTGTAGTGGCGCTTGGCCCCTGTCCCTTCTTTCCTGCTCACTCAAAGCAACGGAGTAACTGCATCCCTAACTGCAACTGCTGTGCTGCTTATAATATGCTCTAAATGGCTCTGAGTGGCCAGCGTCCTTCCTGATCCCTTCTTAAATCCATACAAATTGTCATCACATCACACAGCCGTTCTGATCTATTACAGAAGTTTTCCCTTTCGTTGTGACACCACTCTTAAAGGCCTTAGATGTGTCCTATATCTGGTTTCCCTCTGGGGGCCATCTGCCCTCTGCTCTCTGGAATAAATTCTTGTTGTTTTGTATGATTGGAGGCGGAAACATCATCCTCTCTGATTTAGTATCAACAAAGGTGCCCAACTCTTTCTTCAACTCTTTTCAAGGGCATTTAACCCAAGAGAATCCTCTTTCCTCTTTGTTACTTGGCCAGTCTGGACCCTGCGATCTAACTGTATCCTGGGAACCTGCCCTCTTCCTGCCCAAACACACTGCCATCTCTACAGTGGCTACCATTCTCCACTGCCCGCATTGTGATAGCAAGACAGAAACCTAAGGCTTATACCAATTCATTACTAGAAAATTCAATTCCTAGAGATGGAGTCTGTTACTGGAAGAGAACTTTTTGTTTTGTTTTTTTATTTAATTTGTGAGTTGCCCTGTGTTTCATGAAGTTCCTCTGTACTTTTACCTCTAAAGGCTTATTCATTGTATTTATTCATTAGTGAAGTCTAGTACCCTTTTGTTCATGAGGCTGCATCTTTATAATGGAAAGCCATTATTCAGAGTAAGCATCCTGGCTATCTATGAATGCAAAGGCTCTTGAGTTGATGTTGAACTTAACTGCAATGATAATGCTAAGTCACTGCCTGAGGCTGTTGCAGAATACTCCGGCTGGAAGCAAAACTCATCTCTTCTACTAAAACCTAAAACATTCACTGAGGAATCTTAATTGGGCCCAAATCTTTCCCCTGTTACCTGCTTCCTAACTCACGTCTTGCTTATGTAAGTCAGGTCAATGTTCAACACCATGGCCCCATATATCATAAAGCCCCTGGGATGTGCTTATTTAGAGTCCAGGGGGCATCACCTAGGCCCTCATCTTTTTAAAAATAGCTTCAGGTCTGTAACTTACAGAAACTAGGGATAGCTGTGATCCATATTCATAAATACTTCAGTGATCTGAACTTAGTAAACCTTAGATTTGAAAGAATCTCATGCTGGCTGAGTCAAAAAACTCAATCTATCTGAATTTTATGTACATAGTTTTGCCCCTAATTTCTAAGATTCTGAGACCTTACACCCATTTATAATAGCATCCTATTATGTTCTTCTATTCAAAGTAGGACCCATTTGTGAGGAATAAAGAAAAAGAGCTAACATGCTATCTTTTGCTAGTAAGCTGATGGGAACCCAGTCTACTGCTAACAGACTTTGAATATGCCCTCCCTATGTTCCTTAAACTCACCCCACAGTCCCTGGGAGTGCTGGAAAAATCAGAACCCTACATGCTTGAGAGCCTGCCTTAAAAAAGAGTCTATGATCTTGGCTCTAATTCTACCTGTATTCTAGGCTGAGTCATTATGCCCAGGTATTCGGTCAAACATTATTCTGATGTTTCTGTAAGGGTGTTTTTGGATGAAACACAACAAAATCACTGGATTTTGAATAAAATAGATTGCTCTTCATAACATGGATGTGTGTGTGTGCTCAGTCGTGTCCAGTTCTTTGCAAATCCATGGACTGCAGCTTACTGGGCGTCTTCGTCCATGCAATTTTCCAGTCAAGAATTCTGGAGTAGGTTGCCATTTCCTACTCCAATAAAAGAGATGGACCTCATCCAATCAGTTGAAGACTAATAGAACAAAAAGTTTGACCTCCTTTAAGCAAGAGAGAATTACTCTGCCAAAAGACTGCCTTCAAACTTCATCTGAAGCATGGGCTCTTCTGGGTTAGCCAGCAGACTGCTTTTGCACTTGAACTACAACTCTTTCCTGAGTCTCCAGCCCGTTAGCCTCCACCGTCAGATTTTGGCATCACCAGGCCCCTGCAAGCACATGAGCCAAGTCCTTGAAAAATCTCTTCTTTACGTAACCACATCATATCGGTTCTCTTCCTCTGGAGAATACAGAGTATTACAGGAGGTCTAGAAGGGATCTGGCTGTACATTCTCTGTTCTTTTTTCAAACTCACCATCTCATCAGCCTGATGAATCTTTCTCCCTCTCTCAACAACCAGGGGATACAGAGAAACAGGACAGTGATTGTATTCTCATACTTTTCTCCTGGATTGGGGGAATGTGAAAGCATTCGAAGAGCTGAATGAGCTTGTTCCCAACTCCTGGAGAGACACAGACCCAGTTTAATCTTTCTTACAGTCAACAGCCTCATACTTACTTTCCCCATTTTGATCTTCGTGTATATTTATCCGCTTCCAGACTAAACAGAGCACTTTTAATTTTTGCTTCTTTGGCTACACTGACTTACTCTGCATCTGAGTCACAGCCGAGGCACCAGGTGTAAGGCAGCAACTGCAGACTTTGATTTAGACAAAGCTGATTTCAAACCACAGGTGTTTCCACTTAAATGTTCTTTGGCACTAAGATGTAGACTCTAACTTACATATTTCCTGTATATAATCTGTAAGTCAGTCAGAAGATTTCTGATTTCATTCCTTCCTCTGTTGTTGATTTGAAATACAAACAATCTCTCTAACAGAGTTTTTTTGAGAATTAAATTAGGTAATAATATCTACGGTGTCTAGAGCACAGTTATGAGTTAGGTAACAATATCTTACAGTGTTTAGTGCATAGTGATGAGTTATTACTGAATTTTTGAGGTTATGAACACGCTCTTATGAAAAGACTGATGATTCACCAAACCCCTTTGGTCAACATGAATGCTACTATTCTGCTGGTTTCCGAGGAAGACATTGGCAAAGGTTCTTTGATAGACCAGACTTTATTCAGGCTCTGAAACCTACTCTTATGCCCCTGTGCCCTTCCTTGTAAAATCCAGTTTGGGCAAGAACCCTGTGTCAGTTTATCATGAACCCCTTGCCCTTGGTATTGGGTATCAGGGTACCAGCTCACCCTGGCCTGTCTTCATCTCTGTCTTCATGGGCACCAACAGTAACATTAGTTTAATTGATAATGAAACAGTGGAATGAAGGATTTGAAATTGTCAGTGTAGAACAGATCAAAGGGGCAGAGGGATCAAGACAGCTGACAGACAAATAATGCAGTTTAGCCTACATGAGACCTCATCTTGTTGGGTCCAATGTGTTTTAGCTACACAGGGGGAAAAACTGTAATATGCTGGGGGTGGTGGTATATGTGTGTTTAACAACTGCATTCACCAGAAAATATGTCCCAGTCAAAGGGTGCTGACCCTCTTATTTTAAAACACCTGAATTATTGGCCAGGAGAAGATGCTGTAATGTCTGTTAGAGAGGACACAAGTGAGAATCTTAAGTATCCTGATTATCTTCTCTTTGAAGTATTCACCAAAAACATCACACTTTCAGTTCCTGAAAAGAATATACATTTCTTATCTAGGTGCCCTCTTATCCTAGGATTTTACTCAGTAAGCATAGGTGTGATTGTACCAATTTAGAGAATGGAAGTTGCATTAGGCTTTTTACAAGCACCCCGTTTAAGTAAGAACATGAAGAGGTCAGTTCAGGAAATGGTAAAGTGCACGGACTGTGAGGTTTCAGGCATAAGTGGATCCAGATGTTTGTGACACAGTCACATTCTTGCCTTTTACTGCATCTCTTATCTCTCCTCTCCTCTCTATGAGCCCCATCCTTTGATCTTTCTGCCGCATGTCAGCGTGACACAGTTAGCAGGTCTCATTGTATCTGGTACTTATAATTCCTGATTTGAGAAGAGTGAACCATTAGCTTTCAACACAGATACGACTTACTCAAGTCTCATTTATCTCATGTTTCCACCTTCATCTAACATTAGGTCTGGAGAGATGGGGCCTTCTCATCGGACAGGGTAGTGAATAATCACTATGTCTTACAAATATTCCATTTCTTTGAGGATTCTTTTGCCTAGAGAATTCCATGTATAGTGAATACAGCCTCTCCAAGATAATACCCTTTTATCTTGGCCTTTTCTGGCCTCTAGAATGCCCTTTTTCTAGCCTCTCTGCATCCAGGGATGAGGCATGAGTATATATTTAACTTGTCAGATTCATCCACATTAAATTAATTTAGAATAGGGAAAAGGGAGGGAGCAGGTGTTATCTGGAATGTATCCATGACATGCAGAACTATTGCCATCGCAGGTTTAGACTTGTGTAGTCATGTCTTTGGGTTTCAGTTCTGGCCTTCCATCCCTACAAACAAATGACCCTGTGGTACTGTCAGAGATCCTTTGCACCATTTAATAACAAAAAATTCATTCTTTGCTACATTAGAAAGAGTTTGTTCAGATTTTTGCAATTAACTACGCCAACTATTGTTGGACAACTCTATATTGTCACCCTGCTTATTTAACTTATATGCAGAGTACGTCATGAGAAACGCTGGGCTGGAAGAAGCACAAGCTGGAATCAAGATTGTAGGGAGAATTATCAATAACCTCAGATATGCAGATGACCCCACCCTTATGGCAGAACGTGAAGAGGAACTAAAGAGCCTCTTGACGACAGTGAAAGAGGAGAGTGAAAAAGTTGGCTTAAATATCAACATTCAGAAAACTAAGATCATGGCATCTGGTCCCATCACTTCATGGGAAATAGATGGGGAAACAGTGGAAACAGACTTTATTTTTTTGGGCTCCAAAATCACTGCAGATGGTGATTGCAGCAGCCATGAAATTAAAAGATGCTTACTCCTTGGAAGGAAAGTTATGACCAACCTAGACAGCATATTAAAAAGCAGAGACATTACTTTGCCAACAGAAGTCCGTCTAGTCAAGGCTATGGTTTTTCCAGTGGTCATGTGTGGATATGAGAGTTGGACTCTGAAGAAAGCTGAGCACCGAAGAATTGATGCTTTTGAACTGTGGTGTTGGAGAAGACTCTTGAGAGTCCCTTGGACTGCAAGGAGATCCAACCAGTCCATCCTAAAGGAGATTCAGTCCTGGGTGTTCATTGGAAGGACTGATGCTGAAGCTGAAACTCCAATACTTTGGCCACCTCATGCGAAGTGTTCACTCATTGGAGAAGACCCTGATGCTGGGAGGGATTGGGGGCAGGAGGACAAGGGGACGACAGAGGATGAGATGGTTGGATGGCATCACTGACTCAATGGACATGAGTTTGAGTAAACTCTGGGAGTTGGTAATGGACAGGGAGGCCTGGTGTGCTGTGATTCATGGGGTCGCAAAGAGTCGGACATGACTGAGTGACTGAATTGAACTGAACTCCAACTATGATAGCTAACCTGGATCAGTAGTCACTCTGCTGATGGGAAGTAGAGATTCAGTTCAATACCCATGGCATACTAACATGAGTTGGGAAAGGGTTAATTTACCAATGAAAACAATGCTGTCAAAAAGTCTCAGATACTCACACAGATCTGCCACAATGTAGCAGAAATATTCAGTTATGAAGTGATTCCTTGATTTGTTAATTAATGAGAAACTCTCAGGAAAGCCTTAGATGAAAGTAGCATTTCCTTACATTCATCTTCTTGGCGGGCCTTCCTCTGACCCTTCAGGTGCTCCTGACCAGTGCAAACACTCCTGAGGCATGTGCCTGAAACTGCCATGATGATCAGGACTAACTCTTCTAATTCCTCTCTTCCCTTCCCCTTCCAACCTTCTCTCTTGGATACTAGTTCCTTATATCATTTGTTTTCCTTGATTCTCTTCACCTTTTAGGGCAACCTTTTTTTTTTTTTTTTTTGGCTTTTTGAGGGCTTTCATAATTTGTTTGCCATTTTGCATATCTCCATAATGTGTGCATTTCCCAATAGAGGTTCAGTGAGAGTTCTGTCATTTTTGACCTCATTTGACTTTATTGACTGCCAATCCCCACTCCCCACCCCATAAGGGAAAGATGACTCAGACACCTCCTGTACCACACTGGTGTCCTTATTACCACCAAAATCTTCACCGTATCTTCTATTATGGACCCACACCCTTCCCATTCTCTATAATATACCACTGAGCAATATACATTTATTTTTCATGTTTATGAAAGATCCACTGAAGGGAAAGAGCTAGCTGGCATCTTAATCCAATTGGCTTTTGAGCTATTGGTGGAGCCTCATCTTTTTCAGATCAATTTTCTATGAAACTTTGTGTGGTTTTGTGACAGTTTTCAACTTGGCTTTTATAAGCTCAATTAGTGATGTTGCAACTTCCCCTGGGGGTTTACTGGTCCCAGGTGCCCTTGTGTGGCAGATGTTACAAAACAGCTGGTAGATATATGACTTTGCATATACAATAAAAACCACATACACACATACGTAGATATAGATATAGATGATATAGAATATATATATATATATATATATATAAATGGATAATATCTATTTCTCATAAAATAAGTGGATCTGGTTGCATTTTATAACAAAGCTGAATTAATTGTTTGTAAATCAGTGTAACTCTTTAGGACGATGATATGTATTGTGGCAAAAGAAGGTGGATGGCAGTGAAGAGATTCAGGTTCTGGTTCTCACCTTTCTCTAAGACTGTGTCACCTTGAGCAGGTCCTGTCCTCCATCGGGGGCTCAGGCTCTCGATCTGCTAAAGGAGAGGTGTGGACTATAATAAATCAATAGTCAGCAAACACATATTAATACAAATATTTTAGGCAATATGCAATATTCGTTCTGTTGCAACTACTCAGTTCAGCATTTTGCTGTGGAAATAGTCATAGATAATATTTAAGTGAATGGACACAGTTGTGTTCCAATAAAACTTTATTTACAAAACCAGCTGATGGGCAAGCTTCATTCTTTGGCCCTTGACTAAATGATCTTTAAATGTCCTGTATGTCTGCTCTAATACTGTGTGCATGCTCAGTCATGTGCCAATCTTGGCAACCCCATGGACTATAACCTGCAAGGCTTCTCTGTCCATGGGATTTCCTAGGCAAGAATATTGGGTGGGTTGCCATTTCCTTCTCCGGGGGAATCTCCCCAACCCAGAGATTGAACCTGCATCTCCTGCATTGTAGGCAGATTCTTCTACTGCTGAGTCACTGGGAAAGCTCTAATATTACCTAATCCCAAATACACATAAGCTATCTGGTGGAGCACAATTCCCAACATGATTTAAAGATAATAGTATGATGTTTAATTTACATTAAAGTTATTTTTCATGATGTTTTCTGTGATCCCTAGTCCCTCATCCTAGCTCATCAGTACTACTACCCCTTCATTTTGCATGGACACACACACATGCACACATGTCTGTGCATATGTGTGTGCTCACACGCACATACACATTTCCTGCATAAGTTCAAAATGACGTGTTCTCAACTTGTTGCTACTTGAAAAATCAGTGTTCACGTACAGGCAATTTTGATAAACTGTGAAGTATATACGCTGACTTATACTTATGATCTCATTATGTCATCAATTCAACAAATATGACTAAGAACTTACATATGTGGCATTGTGCTTGGACCTGGGGATAAAATAGTGAACAAAAAAGATACAGTCCACACCTTCAAGGTCTAAATTGTCCAGCATAATTGATTTAATGCTTCAATATCATAACTGTTCAATAAGTTTTACTAATGTAGTTCTAAAAATACAGAAGCATGAACCAAAAAGATATGCACTGTTTCCTTAATTTACTATTGAAAAGACTTTGGTCTAATACTTTAAGTCTTATGAGCTTTACCTTTTTCAATTGTCTTTTGCAGTTGTATATACAGTATAGCTATATGCATTATAGACATACCTGCCTTAAAGGGCATTTACAAAGTTTTAAAGGGTTCATTCATGCAAAATGTTATCCACAAACTTTAAGTTTTATACATGAATTAGGCTACTGAGTGAGACTTTTTTTTAACCTGATAATGTGACTTAGCTTATTAAATACTCATTTATTTCTTTATTTTAATAAAAGGTGGGACTTAATTTCTTTATAAGTATAGGATCTCTTGTATTAAAATTGGTGTTTTAATTCAGAATCATCCTCACTGTTCTCAGTAGAAGAAATTAGATTTTTTAGGATATCATTCTTACTGCAGTTTCTATCACACTCACCCCTCCTCTTTGACCTCTCCCCACCAGACAGAAGCAAATTATAAACCAGCACTAGTAAATGTCAGCATGTGTAACTTCAAGAATAGAACATTAAGCTAATCCATTTGGCTAGATAATAATTTCACAACATTGTATTCAAACTTATTGATTGATGAAGCCATGCTCCTGACATCTAATATAACTTATCATTTTTTTACTGTATAAATACCCTGTTTGATATTGTCTCTATTTTAAAACACATTCACAATAGAAAAGCAGATGGACCAGGATGCAATTCCCTGTTAGCCTGACTTAAAACACCTGCTCTTTTCTCAAATTATACAGTGTTCTCTCTTTTCTTCTTCAGTTTGAATTTAAATTTAGTTTTCAATAGTCTAGAACCATCTTGGAGAGCCATTGAGGTAATTGGGTTTTATTTATATGAGAAAAGAAAAACCTTGTTCAGGAATAACTCATCTTAAGGGAGAGACCAGAAGCTGGAATATAGTTCAAATGCAATGAAGTAGAATCAGAAGTTTGGAATGACCTGACAGCATTCTACTCATTTAGTCCTCTGGCCAGTTCCCATCGTCTGCATTTGCATCTTGCCTTGGTTGGGGTGTGGGTGGTAGGAAAGAAAGTAAAATAAAAGATAAACTAATTCCAAAGGAGCAAAGACCTGGGAGACACAATAGCACAGGTGGCCAGCCTCCCAGATCTGTGTGTTGAGGTTGTATCCCTAATGTTTGCCTCAATGGCAGTGTTCACTCTCAGAAGTGTAATGGCCCTGTGGACAACAGCAGGTCCACTTTCTACACCTGCTCACTCAAGTCTGCAACTTCCCATTTTCTTACAGAGAATGAATGATTCCAGAGTTAGCTGAGATAAAAAAAAAAGGAGAAACAGATCCAGAAGTTCCAATAGAAATTTGCTATGGACCCAGGTTCCCGTAGGAAAATTGGTAGCAGAATTTTATATAAACACCCACATACATGCATCCATGGGCTTCCCTTGTGGCTCAGCTGATAAAGAATCCACCTGCAATGCAGGAGACCTGCTTTCGATCCCTGGGTTGGGAAGATCCCGTGGAGAAGGGAAAGGCTACCCTCTCCAGTATTCTGGCCTGTAGAATTTCATGGACTATATAGTCCATGGGGTTGCAAAGAGTCAGATGTGAATGAGCAACTTTCACTTCACATGCATCTATATGCATGTATCTTTGTATATATACATATATGTACACACATTATATATAATGATTCCTGTGTTTACAGTCCTCAGTTCTAGATTGCATCTTTGCTCACCATTTTAGTTGACCAGGACTGATGCTTTTGATCTGTGGTGTTGGAGAAGACTTTTGAGAGTCCCTTGGATAGCAAGGAGATCCAACCAGTCCATCCTAAAGGAGATCAGTCCTGAATATTCATTGGAAGGACTGATGTTGAAGTTGAAATGCCACTACTTTGGCCACCTGATGCGAAGAGATGACTCATTGGAAAAGACCCTGATGCTGATGGGAGGAGAAGGGGACAACAGAGGATGAGATGGTTGGATGGCATCACTGACTCAATGGACATGAGTTCGAGTAAACTCCAGGAGTTGGTGATGGACAGGGAGGCCTGGCGTGCTGTGGTTCATGGGGTCGCAAAGAGTTGGACATGACTGAGCGACTGAACTGGCTGACTGACTTAGTTGACCAGACAATCTTCATTGTACAAAAATGCTGGCAACTCAGTAGGAATTTCTTATTATTTCATATCCACTTACCATCTTATCTCTATAAAATTTTATAAAAGCAATAGACTAAAAAATCACAAATTATCTTGATTATCCCCCATTCCCATTCCCAAACTCCCCAATAGATTGCACACTGTATCCTTTCAGCCCTTTGGGAAGTTAAAACCATGAATTCCTGCTTCTTTGATAGAAGAGTGAGTTGGACTGACTACCAGGAAGGAAAAAAGAAAAAAAAAATCTAATTCATTCTGTTTTTTATACATGGAACTAACCCTAGACATCCAGCTTCACATTCTTCCCCTCAGAAAACCCTCCAGACTCCTGACATCCCTATAATCAAAATTCTTCTCCTGCGGTTGAAAGGAAAAGAGGAAAAACAGTAAGGGCTATTTAAAGAGATCTTTATCTCTTGTCTTCCAACCAAAACCTATAACCCTTATCCTTTCTCTGCTAAACTCCGCCCTTTTTTAAGCTCTGCTCTGTCTCCCAGGAATCTATCTATCTATCAGTATCTATCTATCAGTGTATTTGTAGGGAAAGATGCTGGGAAAGACTGAAGGCAGGAGGAGAAAGGGACGACAGAGGATGAGATGGTTGGATGGCATCACCGACTCAATGGACATGAGTTTGAGCATTTGAGCGAGCTCCAGGAGATGGTGATGGACAGGAAGCCTGATGTGATACAGTCCATGGGGTTACAAAGCATTGTACACAACTGGGAAACTGAACTGAACTGAACTGAGGAGGATGTTTGGGAGAACAGCAGTGTAGTGAAATTCCACATCTAGCATCTTTCAGAGGCAAGACTTTAGAGGCATTGCTTATATTTTCTGACCTTCATTTTCTCTCCAGTGACACAGGGTAAATAAACATGCTACTTGTGATCTTCATGAGGACAGGGCTCTGTACTGCTTACCTCCAGCAAAGTGCCTGGAAAGGGAAGATAGCCCTTTAATAAAAGAAAGAATGTGGAGTGGGAGGGTAGGCATGAGGGGATGAAATAGAGAAAAGTATGAGAAAAACAGCTGTAAAATAGCTGCTTCTCAGTAAGCCCTTTAGTTAATGCCATTTCCTAGTCCTTTTATCTTCCTCCTCTCCTACCCCAGAACTTTATTCCAACTAATCTCTTCTAAATACATATATTTCATAGTTTTGTATTTCTGCATCAGTCAAGTTTTGCACACCCTTGGTCTTAGATGCCTAATAATGATGTTGATGTAATAAAAAAAAGTGGGATGTGCAGACACATTGAATATTTTAGCTTACCTTCTTTCTTTATACCTCACAGGTGTTGTGACTCATGACACAATGGTTGTGAACTGTCATAGCCATCCTTATGCTGAGTTTCTCAATTGCTACAATGTTTGAAGCTAAACAAACAAACAAACAATAATGAAAACAAAGCTATCTTGTATCCTTCAAATTTCCTTTCTCCTTTTTCCTCCTTCTCTCCCATCCTTCCTCTCACTTCATTCCTTCCTTCCTTTTTTTCTTCCTGTGTTCCTCCATTTTTTCTTTCTCTGAAAGAATATTTCACCTCTACAATTTCCTTCGCCACTGGCTAATAGTTTTGTGATTTTGTTTATGGAACATTTTGTTATCCGCTGAATTTCATACCTGAACAAAAATTCATATGTTCCAGTTCCACACCCCAGGACCTCAGAATGCAACCTTATTTGGAAACAGCGTTGTTGCAAATGTAGCTGCTTAAGACAAGATCATACTGGAGCAGGTTGGACCCTTTATCTGATAGGACTGGTGTCGTTAAAAAAGGGGGACATTTGGATACACACACAAACAGGAAACAGCATGTAGGCAAAGATCACCTACAAGCTAAAAAACACAAGATTTCCAACAGTCACCAGAAACCAGGAAAGAAGCCTAAACAGACCCATCCCCTGTACTTTCAGAGAGCAGGGCCCCACTAAAACCCCTTGATCTCAGACTTCTAGCCTCTGTAACTGCTAAGCTATAAATTTCTGTCTAAATCAAGCAGTTTATGGTACTTCGTTACCACAGCCCTAGGAAATGAACATGCATTATAAGCTTATCTTTCTAGACTACTCTTTTAAATGGGTTTCCCCTTATTGACTTACTTCCTCTTCAAACATTTATCTTTATGAGACAAAATGATCTCTAAAGTAATAGATATGCCAAGGAAAAAAAATAAAAGAGGCGGGGGTGGGGGAAATTCCCTGGTGGTCCAGGGGTTGAGATTCAGTGCCTTCACTGCCAGGGCCCAGATTCAATCTCTGGTCGAAGAACTAAGATCGCAGAAGCCACACTGCATGGTCAGAATAATAACGATAATAATGATAATAATAATAAAAGCAATAAACATAACCACGACCCCCAACCCCACGTCTTTAAACACTGTCATAACTCCATGTTGTTCACCTCAGTGATGTCGGCAGGACACTGCGTGTCCCAAACACCACTTTTTCTCTCTCCAGCACCTATCCTTCTCATCTTTCAAGCTCCAAAAACAGGACACCTCCCAGATCTCCATGTCCCCTCTCCTGAGCCCACTGTGGGCGGGCTTGAGTCTGAATGTCATTCCTCAACAAGACTCAAAAGACTCGACGTGTCAGCCCCTGTTTTCCTGATCATCTGTCATCCAATTGTCATGCAGGGCACAGCAAACTTTATTTTTCTAGGATTTTAGGATTTTTCTGGCTGGAACGATTGTTATTTGTATATGTTAAATTCTGCTTAAATCCCCTTAGGCCGCTTCAGTAATAAATCAAGCAAATACATCAAAGAAAGAAAACTTTGCTGAGCTTTATTCCTGAGCCATTGAAAAAGTGTCCTTTGGCATGCAGGCAAAAAGCGGATTTTAGCCTGATGAATTTTCCTTTGCTTTAATGCCTGATTTTAACGGCATTAGGCAGAGGGGAAGGAGATGGCTCTTCACGGTGTTCAAAAATGGAAGGAAATTGAAAACCCTTAAAATCCCCATTATGCTTGAACTTCTCCCCTTCACTTAACCATGAGTTTCAAGTTTTTCATTATCTCCTTACTAATTAACTTACCTGAGCATAATCAACAAATAATAAAATGTGGTGGCAAAAGAAATTAGTCTCTAAGTGTTCCCTAGAATTGCTGTGATATGAGAAAGAAGCAATATGTTCCAGACAGAGCCCTTTCCCTAGAGAACCCACCTTCCCTTCAGTCATCAGGTGGCTTTTCTGCTTGGAGTGACTTTTGCAGAGTTCAGTCTCTGGGCTCTTATGAAGCTGTTTTCTACATACAGACTTGCTTATGGAACAGGTCGACAGAATCAAAATATTTTGTTGTGCTCCAGGATGAAGGGAGAGGAAATTGCTTGGAATATGAAACAAGCAAGGGGGCTTAAGAGATTCCCAAAAGGTAATTTATTCTGCAATGCAAACTTTGGGGTTGAGGCATTCAATAGTGAATCTCTGCTTTGAGGACTTTCTCTAAGATTTAGGGGTACTTTTGAATCAGTGCCTGAAAAGGTGATGGGATTGTCAATGTTTCCCATTTATTCCTGCCTTGAATGTGAAAGAAAGAATGAAAAGAAAGATTATCTTTGATTTTCTGAAATAGGTGGGGTTAGATCACAGAAAATGTGATTTGGGTTTTACACAGTGTGGGTAGAAATCAGATCAGAGACATCTTAATTCCACGGCTGAATCTACTCTGTGCTAATTATCATGGCAGAGTGATACTGACTGAAGGATTAAGGAACTTTCCAGAAAGAACTTCACAAAGTCTAATTTTATAAAACCTAAAAATGGTATAATGGGCTTGGGAGCTGTGGATCTCATCAGATGCTTGCAGTAGGGTGGCTCAGGCAAATGGAAGCCTGGAAGGAGTGAAGGAGGGAAGCGGAGCTGTTGTCAGAGCAACACAAGGGATGTTCTTTGTTCACCCAGCAGGTCTCAGGTGTTAATCCCTCTATTTCAGGGGGTTTAGAGTATGGGGAACCAGTGGAAACAGTGGCTGACATTATTGTTCTGGGCTCCAAAATCGCTGCTGATAGTGATTGCAGCCATGAAATTAAAAAACGCTTACTCCTTGGAGGGAAAGTTATGACCAACCTAGACAGCATATTAAAAAGCAGAGACATTACTTTGTCAACAAAGGTCTGTCTAGTCAAGGCTATGGTTTTTCCAGTGGTCATGTATGGATGTGAGAGTTGGATTATAAAGAAAGCTGAGCACTGAAAAATTGATGCTTTTGAGCTGTGATGTTGGAGAAGACTCTTGAGAGTCCCTTGGACTGCAAGGAGATCCAACCAGTCCATCCTAAAGGAGATCAGTCCTGGGTGTTCATTGGAAGGACTGATGTTGAAGCTGAAACTCTAATAATTTGGCCACCTCATGCGAAGAGCTGACTCACTGGAAAAGACCCTGATGCTGGGAAAGATTGAGGGCAGGAGGAGAAGGGGACGACAGAGGATGAGATGATTGGACAGCATCACCGACTCAATGGACAAGGGCTTGGTTGGACTCCGGGAGTTGGTAATGGACAGGGAGGCCTGGCGTGCTGCGGTTCATGGAGTCACGAAGAGTCAGACACGACTGAGTGACTGAACTGAACTGAGTAGAACAGTGCGTGAAGTTGAAGGCTGAACACTCAGTTTGAGGACCTAGATTGTCACTTGGTAGTGTCCTTGAGCAAAAGAATGAACTTCTTGACCCTCCACTTCCTCATGCAAAGAAGTGAAATTATTTTCAGAGGTTGTTATGAGGATGGAATGATACAGTAAATACAAAATATTTTTATACAATAAAATACTTACTAGTATATCCATTACAGTATTTATCACATGGCAGTCTTTTATGAGCATTTAAAGATGGTTTCACACACAAGGAACACACACCTGAATATTATTATCATCTTTATTATGTGGATGAATTAATTAGCACCAAAGTCTTTAGGTTTGAAAACTGTAAACTCAGTGTATGTTATTATTATCAGGGACTTGTTTCCTTAATAATCACATTACTTCTCAGCAGAATTAAGTGCAAAATGAAGATGGAACAAAGGGGAGATATTGAAATGTGTAGATGTAAGTAGATAGTATTAAGGCTCATATTCTTCGATTTTACTGTTTTGCTTGCTCTGTGGATATAAACCAGATACACAGTCTATGAGTGCAAAAATAATCAGAACTTGATTCCATTCAGTCCACTTCTGTCCATCAATGCTGCCACCTATTTAACCATCATCTCCTCCAGCCTGTGTTGAAGAAACAAACTTCTCATTGAGCTTCCTGACTGCAATCTCCCTCTCCTCTTAGCTAATCTCCACACCGTATGTGATCTTTCTAAATTATAAGCAAACTATCCTTCATGGTTTATAATTGATCTTATGCCTAATGTAAACAATATATGGTGTCTTACAAGACCCTTGATAACCTCAACCATTTGAGCTTCCCACCTCATCCTCCAACTCTTCTCCTTCCCCGACTTTTCAAACTTCCCCTGCACCATCCCATGCTCCCGAAGCACCTGCCTTACCTTCAGTTATATTCAGTTCTGCTATGATATGTGCATTCCTAAAAATCACAGCACTATGCAACATTATGCAATATAAACCACAAGGCTGATGGGGCTAAGCAAGCAAGTGACAGTCTCTTAGGCATGCCCAACTCTTTGCAACACCAAGGACTGTAGCCCGCCAGGCTCCTCTGTCCATGGAATTCTCCAGGCCAGAATACTGGAGTGGTCCATTCCCTTCTCCAGGGGATCTTCCCAAACCAGGGGTCAAATCAGGGTCTCCCACATTTCAGGTGGATTTTTTTTTACCATTTGAGCCACCAAGGAAGCCCAAGAATACTGGAATGGGTAGCTGATCCCTTTTCCAAGGGATCTTTCCTACTCAGAAATCAAACTGTGGTCTCCTGCATTGCAGGTGGATTCTTTACCAAGATGGGGCTAGGTGCACAACAAACACCAACATTTCATTTGAAACATGCATAAAAAGAAGACAGAAATCTAGTAAAAATGGGAATATAGCTTTACATCTGCCAAATGGCTAAGAAATGCTTAAATGCTACAAAAAAATGAAACTTGACCTTGACAAAGACCTGCTGTGTGTTTGTAGATGTGAGGATGAGAAGGGTAATGATTGTGAGCAGCTGTCGAGAGGAGGAAGGAGAGTCACCTAGAATGGAAGGGAAAGATGTCATGCCAGATGTGGGAAAGTGAGTGTGGCCCAAGGCACTCAGGTTGGACTGAGGGAGTTGGTGGATGCTTGAGATGTTGCCTGTGTGCGTGTTGTGTATTCTGACATATCTCAGTGCAGCAAAAATCTGCATTCAGGTGTACGTTTTGCATTCTGTGTTTCTCACAGAAAAATCACACATAAGCAAATGCAAAATTCACTCATGCTCAAACTTTTCCCTAATACATTAATTGCATTGGAATAAACTCACCTTTTCAAAGCCAAGGCTACGGCAGACTGTATTTGATGCACCATGGTTCATCCTGATTCTGGACGTGGACCCATTAGGCTTCTCTGTAGATCCTTCACCCTGGGCTCTTCTTCATGTCCATAAATCCTACCAATCCTGTAAACCTTAGTGTAAGCACATTTCATTCCAAGAAGCTTCTCTCAGAACTTCAATATGACAAGTCAATTTTTCTTAAACTCATCTCTTATTTTCACCCAAACTCTTCCTAAACCTGGACCCATTGCCTCCAAATACTTTGTGAGAACATGCCCTTCCTATCACTAACCTCCCTCAATAAATTCACCTCCCACATCTTTCTTCTCTCAATAAATGGAAATTTCTTTCTTCTAGTTGGCCACAAACTTGACATCATTCTTATTTCTTCTCTTCCTTTTATACCTTACATTCAATTTTTCAGGAAAGCTTGTTGGTTCTGCCTTCAGAATGTGTCCAAAATCCAACCATTTCTTGCCAACATCACTGTTGTCCTTGTTCAAACTATCAGCAGCCCTTGCCTGGGTGATAATGGTGCTTTAACTGTCTCATTCCTGCCAATTTTGTTCCATATAGTCTATTTTTAACACAGAAGAAGAACAACCCTTTTAAGAAGTAAATCATGTTACTTTCGGTCCAAAGTGGCATTCAGAGGCCTAACAATCAGTTTATGAGGACTGAAACAATCTCATAACATCCCCTGCTCCAATCTAACCCATTGCCTCTTATTCTCTTCTTTCCTCTACCCTTCAACCACACCAACTTCTCTTCAATTTCTTGAGCACACCAACCACATCACTTCAGGGCTTCAGTACTTGGTCTGTACATTATCTGGAACACTCTTGGCTCAGATATCAATATAGCTTGATTCCATACTTTCAAGGTCTCTGCCTGAGTATCACTTTAGTGGTGAGCTTTTCCCTGACTAATCTAATTAAAATCACAAGAACAAGGTCCCTTCACCAATAGCATGCTTGTCCCAGTAGCTGGCCACTAGCTGCCCCCTACTCTGACTCATTTTAACTACAACATTTTACAGTTTTTCTTCCTTTCTTATTTTTTTTTAATTTTTTAAATTGTGAAATTATGATGGCACACTTGCAGGAGACTTGGAAAATACAGAACCAAGTTATATATAGTCCCAGTATATATTACAATTATTTTTTAAGTAGATAAATTAAGATTTTAGTTGGAATTTCAATACCAAGCTCTCAACAATTTATAAAATGAATAGTCAGAAAAGTAGAAGGATATAGTAGGCCTGAAAACACTATGATCCAGTTCAGGATAATTAAGATTTATACAGTTTTATGCAATGGCAAGATACAAATTCTATTCAAATTCCCATAGACTATAAACTAAGAGACACTGGCAAGTATCCAGGGAAATAAGGCAAGGTGCAAACATTTCATGGTCTAAAATTATTGATATCATACAGAGTCTCTTCTCTTATTATTGTAGAATTATGTTAGAAATCAATATCAAAAGATATTTGAAAGTATTGTCTAATTTTTTCTACTAGACCATGAGAACAAAGGATTTCTGTTCATAGCTATTTCCTCAGCAGATAGAACATGATCTGGCATGGAATAAGGGTTCAACAAATATACGTTGTATAAAATTCTCAGATGTGAGGTAACTGCATGAGCTATAGGGAACTCACCAGTGGCCTAGCAGTAAAGAATCTGTTTGCGATGCAGGAGCCACAAGTTCAATTCCAGGTTCAGAAAAGATCCCCTGGAGGAGGACAAAGCAACTCGCTCCCATATTCTTGCCTGGAGAACCGCACAGACAGAGCAGCTAGCGGGCTACAGTCCATACGGTCACAAAGAGTTGGCCATGACTGAAGCAGCTGAGTACATATGCATGAACTATAAATTGCTTTCAAAAATTACTACAGAGGATGAGATGGGTTGAATGGCATCATCAGTTCAATGTACATGAGTTTGAGCAAACTCCAGGAGACAGTCAAGGACAGGGGAGCCTAGCGTGCTGTAGTCCATGGGTCACAAAGATTTGGACATGGCTTAGCAACTGAACAATAACAACAGATGTATCAGTGATTTTTATTTTTTCTAAAACTGGCCATATTTTGAGAAAGCCAAACACTGTCATCATGGTTTGCTTTTATTGGCGTCTGCTTAGCCTCTCAGTCATTCAGTTTTTATTGGTAGTCATGTTAAAAGAGGTTCCACTTGACCTATTCATTTTTGAAGTAATTCAGTTGTGAGCCCACTGGCCATGGAATTCTAAACTACTAGCCCAAGGGATTATTTGTAACTATTTCAAAAGATAATAGCAACAACACTATTAGTGATAGAGTTTGCACTTCATAAGAGTACATGCTCCATAGAAGTTATTAACAGTATGGTAGGTATAACTATTACTTGGAAACTTGGACTTCTGCCTTTCTCTTATTCTTCAAGCTGCAGAATCATGATTTTCTATGGGCATCAATTACATAGTTATAAGGGGTGAGATACTGTTTAAGAATCAAGGGGGGTGGAGAGGGAGGTGGGAGGGGGGATCGGGATGGGGAATACATGTAACTCCATGGCTGATTCATGTCAATGTATGACAAAATGCACTGAAATGTTGTGAAGTAATTAGCCTCCAACTAATAAAAAAAAAAAAGAATCAAGGGCTTACCAGTTAATTATAGCTGGCTAACTGGCTTATCTTACTGCTCTCTATAGGCACTTATTTGTTTTCTCTGCTTGTTTACAGTATCTGAGGTGGAAAAACCTTAGATTGAGCTACACGTTGAACTCCTGAATCATAAGACACAATTGCCAGAGAGGCAGCATCGAGCTCTGCTCTGATGTCGGTCCTACCTCTCATTATCTGTGTGACCTTTTAAAATCACATAAGCTCATGCTTCCCGGAATCTGCTCAGAAAGGGGCAGTCATATCAATTAGTGCACTAATTTGGTTTTTCTAAGAAAAACCACTGCCCAGCAGTGAAGTTCAGCCTCATCTGCAAAGTTGTGTGTGAATTTAAGCTGGTTGGCTTGGCTCTTGTGTGATTTTTGTGATTGATGAGTTTTTCTGTTTCCTTGACAGTGTTTCTCTGGGAGAAGGAACCGACGCTGGGGCCAGATTGCTAACAGTATCATTATGATTTTATTATTGTCCTGGATCTAGAGATCCATAACTTGGTTTTCTATTAGCACATTACTCAAGTGAGACAGTGGAAAGCAATCACTTCTGCTGTGGGACAGCACAAGCCACCTGGCTTCTGGAAATGCCTGTTCAGATACACTGGAAATGAGAAAATTAAGTGCAGTGACCAGCATGAAAGTTGGTTTTCCTTCCTTGAGCATCTGTATATAGTGTGTGAGATTCTAGTCTCCCTGGAAAGGGAGATGCATAAGACCCATTAACATTTGGAAGAGAAATGCACACTCACCAAGAGGTAAATACAACTATTAGAGTAGGAAGCATGTATCAATTTCATTGGCAATCTCACACAGGCAACCACTAATGTTGTTAGGCTGAAAAGATCCTAGTGGGACCTGAAATTGATAGATTTTAATTTAAGAACCATTATAAGAAAAATTAAAAATAGTTATTATGATTTTAAAAAGAGGCAGAAAATCTGAAAAAAAAAAAAATGCCTACAGCTTTGCAAATCTGAAAAAACTGCTTACGGTTTTTCAGTTCATGAGATTTCTAGGAAGAGGTTCCAGAAAGAGAAGAAATGGAAGAAAACTTACTTTCCATATTATTGGATGTGCTGTTATCTAAACCTAAATTTAGGATAAGTCATCCTTGTTGGTTTCCCAGGTGGCACTAGTGGTTAAAAAATCCACCTGCCCATGCAGGAGACATAAGAGACTTAGGTTCAATCCCTGGGTCAGGAAGATCCCCTGGAGAAGGAAATGGCAACCCATTCAAGCATTCTTGCCTGGGGAATCCCATGGACGGAGGAGACTGGGGGGCTACGGTCCATAGAGTCATAAAGAGTAGGACATGACTTAGCGCGCAGGTATGTATCCTTGCTATGTTCATTTGCTAGAGTTGCCTGATAAAATACTGCAGACTAGAAGGCTTAACCAACAGAAATGTTGCTGTTACACAGTCCTAGTGTCTGATATCAAAGTATGAGCAGGGCTGGTTCCTTCTGAGGCCTCTCTTGTTGGCTTGTTGATGGCTGTCTCTCCTGAGTGTTGGTCTTTTCTCTGCATACGACTGTGCCCTGACTTCCACTTCTTATAAAGGCATCAGCCATATTGGACTTCCCTGGTGGTATAGCTGGTAAAGAGTCTGCCTGCAATGTGGGAGACCTGGGCTTGATCCCTGGGTTGAGAAGGTCCCCTGGAGAAGGGAACAGCTACCCACTACAGTATTTTGGCCTGGAGAATTCCATGGACTGTATAGTACATGGGGTCACAAAGAGTCAGACACGACTGAGCCACTTTCACTTTCTACACTTTCTATATTGGATTATGACCAACCCTAGTAGCTTCATTTAATCTTAATCGCCTCTTTAAGATCCTATCCCTAAATTCTGTCACATACTAAAGTACTGAGGGAGAAGTAATCAGCTTTTTTTTTTTGAGGGGGCAGGGAGAGGTCAAAATTCAATTCACAATAATCATTCATTCAAAATTGAAATGCTAAAAACTGGTCTTTTTAGCCCAGTTTCCACAAGAGAAAAATGTAAATTCTTAAAGATCAAAAAGCTGCTATATTGAAACTGAAAACAAAAGAGAGAAATTGAATCAGGAAAAACAGTATACAGTTTTTCCTCCTCTCCAACATCCACTTTGCTTCACTGATTAGCATTTAAGGAGGACAAGTCTAGAAATGGGAAGGAAGATAAAGCATAAATCCATATTATGATTTCTTTAACTTCTAAATTTCTAATAATCATAGTGAAATACTGAGAAAACACTGACATACATGAAATCATTCATTTAATTTTTCAAGAGATTGAAAAAGAAATGGAACTTAGAAATAAGTGGACATTAATTTGGATTAAGTATTTGGGAAATTTATGTATCAATTTGAACATGCATAGTTTAGCATGAAACTTTAGATATTTGAAGAGTGGTATAAGAAAAATTGTATTTATTTGGAATGTACAATAATCTGATTTTCAATTTTATGATTGGAATCTTTTGAATTCAACTCTAATATTTAAGGGAACAACATTCAAAAAATGAAGATCATGGCATCCAGTCCCATTGCATCATGGCAAATAGATGGAGAAAAAATGGAAACAGTGAGAGACTTTAATTTACTGGGCTCCAAAATCACTGCTGATGTAGACATGAAATTAAAGAACACTTGCTCCTTGGAAGAAAAGTGATGAAAAACTTAGACAGCATGTTAAAAAGAAGAGATATCACTTTAGCAACAAAGGTATCTAGTCAAAGCTATGTTTTTTACAATAGTCATGTACGAATGTGAGAGTTGGACTGTAAAAAAGACTGAGCACCAAAGAATTGATGCTTTCAAACTGTGATACTCGAGAAGACTCTTGAGAGTCCCTTGGGCTGCAAGGAGTTCCAACCTGTCCATCGTAAAGGAAATCAGTCCTGAATATTCATTGGAAGGACTGATGCTGAAGCTGAGGTTTCAGTACTTTGGTTACATGATGTGAAGAACCAACCCACTGGAAAAGACCTTGGTGCTGGGAAAGGTTGAAGGAAGGGGGAGAAAGGGGCAACAGAAGATGACATTGTCAGATGGCATCATTGACTCAATGGGCATGAGTCTGAGCAAACTCTGGAAGATAGTGAAGGATAGAGAAGACTGGAGTGCTGAAGTCTATGAGGTCACAAAATCGGACGTGATTGAGCAACTGAACAACAACAAATGATAGTTGTGTATTTAAATTTTAAGGCGACTTTTATACAGTTATCTGTAGTGATGGCACCACGTTACATTCCCACCAACAGTGCACATGGTCTCCACTTTCTTTTCACCAACACTTGCTATCTCTTTTTTTCTTCTTTTTTGAGAACAGACGAGCTAACAGTCTAACATAAAGTGGTATTTCCTTGTGGTTTTCCCTTGTCTTTCCCTGATGATTAATGATATTTAGGAACATTCTATATACTTATTGGCTCTTTGCATGTTTTCTTTTGAGAAATGCTGTTTAAGTTCTTTTCCCATTTTAAATTATTTATTTGCATTTTTGTGAATGAATGGTAGAAGCTCTTATAACTTTTGGAGATAAACCCCTCATGTGATACATGGTTAGCAAGTATTTATTTACTCCCATTACATGGATTTCCATTTCATTTTCTTGATTTTCCTTTGTTGTTTAGCATTTTTTTTTTTTTTAAGTAGTAGAAACTGTAGAAACCATCACTAAGAAAAAGAATGCGAAAAGGCAAAATGGCTGTCTGAGGAGGCCTTACAAATAGCTGAGGGAAAAAAAAAAAGAGAGAGAGAGAGAGAGAAGTGAAAGGCAAAGGAGAAAAGGAAAGATATACCCATCTGAATGCAAAGTTCCAAAGAATAGCAAGGAGAGACAAGAAAGCCTTCTTCAATGATCAGTGCAAAGAAATAGAGGGAAACAACAGAATGGGGGAGACCAGAGATCTCTTCAAGAAAATTAGAGATACCAAGGGAACATTTCATGCAGAGGTGGGCACAACAAAGGACAGAAACATTATGGATCTAACAGAAACTGAAGATATTAAGAAGTGGCAAGAATACACAGAATACAGAAAAGATCTTCATGACCCAGATAATCACAATGGTGTGATCACTCACCTAGAGTCAGACATCCTGAAGTGTGAAGTCAAGTCTGCCTTAGGAAGCATCACTCCAAGCAAAGCTAGTGAATGTGACAGAATTCCACTTGAGCTAATTCAAATCATAAAAGACGGTGCTATGAAAGTGCTGCCCTCAATATGGCAGCAAATATGGAAAACTCAGCAGTGGCCACAGGACTGGAAAAGGTCAGTTTTCATTCCAATCCCAAAGAAAGGCAATGCCAAAGAATGCTCAAGCTACTGCATAGTTGCACTCATTTCACATGCTAGCAAAGTAATGCTCAAAATTCTCCAAAAAAGGCTTCAACAATACATGAACCTAGAACTTACAGATGTTCAAGCTAGACTTAGAAAAGGCAGAAGAACAAGAGATCAATTTGCCAGCATCCATTGGATCACAGAAAAAGCAAGAGAATTCCACAAAAATATCTACTTCTGCTTCATTGACTACTCTAAAGCCTTTGATTGTGTGGATCACAACAAAGTGAAAAATTCTTGAAGAGATGGGAAATCCAGACCATCTTACTTGCCTCCTGAGAAACTTGTATGCAGGTCAAAAAGCAGCAGTTAAAACCAGACAAAGAACAACAGACTGGCTCCAAATTGGGAAAGGGTATGTCAAGGATGTATATGTCACCCTGCTTATTTAACTTACAATCAGAGTACATCATGCCAAATGCTGGGCTGTATGAAGCACAAGCTGGAAACAAGTTTGCCAGGAGAAATATGAATAACCTCAGATATGCAGATGATATCGCCCTTATGGTAGAAAGTGAAGAGGAACTAAAGAGTCTCTTGATAAAAGTGAAAGAGGAGAGTGAAAAAGCTGAATTAAAACACATTCAAAAAACTAAGATCATAGCATATGATCCCATCACTTCATGGCAAATAGATAGGGAAACTATGGAAACAGTGACAGACTTTATTTTTCTGGGCTCCAAAATCACTGCAGATGGTGACTGCAGCCATGAAATTAAAAGACGCTTACTCCTTGGAAGAGAAGTTATGACAAACCAAGACAGAATATTGAAAGCAGAGACATTACTTTGCCCACAAATGTCCATCTAGTCAAAGTTATGGTTTTTCCAGTAGTCGAGTTGGACTAAAAAAGCTGAGTGCCAAAGAATTGATGTTTTTGAACTGTGGCATTGGAGAAAACATTTGAGAGTCCCTTGGATTGCAAAGAGATCCTAAAAAAGTCCTAAAAGAAGGAGTCCTAAAGAAATCAATCATAAATATTCATTAGAAGACTGATGCTGAAGCTGAAGCTCCAATACTTTGGCCACCTGATGCAAAGAGCCAACTTGTTAGAAAAGACCATGATGCTGGGAATGATTGAAGGCAGGAGGAGAAGGGGATGACAGAGAGCGAGATGGTTGGATGGCATCAATGATTCAATGGACATGAGTTTGAGCAACCTCTGAGAGATGGTGAAGGTCAGGAAAGACTGGCGTGCTGCAGCCCATGGGGTCACAAAGAGTCAGACATGACTGAGGGACTGAGCAACAGAAACTATTAGATCTGTCACTCAGAAGGAGTTTCACCTGGATATGGATCTGATTTTCATGCTGGAATCCTAGGCTTATAGCTGATGCCATAATGCAGCACAATTTCAGGAATCTTAGCAGAGGGCATGAATATTTTTGTATTTTAGGGGATTTACATTTTCATGATCAGAGGGCAGATCATGGCTAGTTGCATCTACAAAAGATCCCATGACTCTTTTTAGTGTAAGCATCCAGATTTGGGAATGGAGGCAGATGATTGCTTTGAATATGGCAAAAGTAGCATTACTTTTTCCAAAATATGACCCTAAAGGCGATGGAGCTTTTGCTTTATCTGTTGGAACATTGCTGCTTGAAGCTCCAGCTGTATTTAGACAGTGCAGCTGCCCTTCTGCCTCGTGTGAGAAAGCCAAGTGACAGAGTGAGACCACACGCGCACACTGCTGTCACAGACCTAGTCCTCAACTCTTCCAGCCCAGCACCAAACATGCCGGATAATTCTAGCCCCCAGCCATCATGCTACATTCAGTCTTTAGTCTGCTCAAGCTGAGGCCCCAGGCATGACAGAGCGGAGACAAGATATCTCTGCTGTACTCTGTCCAAGTGGCTGAACTTCAGAATTTGAGAACACCAGAAGAAATGTCATGTGAAGTGCTAGGTTTTAATTCAATTTGCTATGCAAAAAAGTAAGCAGAATAGTATATTTTAGAGAACTTTTATTAGCACTCAAAACCACAACCTGATGTGAGATAATTGAAGAAATAGTTAAGAATATAAGGACAAAATTAAAGGGCCCCTTCATACACATACCCTCAAGCCTGTTATCTATCTCTTATTTTTAAGCTCAGTATGCTTTCTTTCAGATGGCTTTTGTATTTATAAACTTTACATATGAAATTATGCTGTCTTTAAGATATTTTGTAGAATAATATTCTTATTGTTCAAAATATTGCTGGTTGAGCTTATTAAGTTACCTTGGAAATATTAGCATTGCACCATATATAAATATACATCATTGCTTTTAACAGCTGAAAGCCATGCTTACGTGTGACATTCATGGGCTCTACCAAAATTTGTCCTCAGGGGCCCCTTCTATAATAAAAAGTAATGCTATAAGTGATCCTTTTGACTATAATGGTATACCAATGAATATAATCCAGGATACAACAGTTATTGTATAATTATTATTATTTTCATTTGCTCTTATTTTCAAAGAAATTAAAATTTAAAGCATTTGTGAGGTCTTTGGGCATTGTGCCTACTGAGCCTAGTGAAGAACTTGGCTCTGAATGAATAAAGTCTCACATTATGAACAGTCACAATTTATTTAACCATCTTTCAATTGAATAATTTCTAAGATGCTTCTGCAATGTAAACAGTTTTTGCTATTGAAATGAAGATACAATGGTCATGATTGTACTCTCTCTCTCCCCTCTTTAAGCCTATTGATATGTGTTTTCCTCAGGTGGTTTTCCTCAAATGCCAGTGATTGTATGTTTCTTTCTTTAAGGAAAGGATAACATGTTTCCTGTGTTCCTGTTTAGGCCTGAAGGATGCATTCAAGTTAGAAATCAATAACTCTGTACCTCTAAAAGAGGGCATTTAGGGCAAAATGACCTTTCATAAAGTGATTAGAAAGCTGGGTGGAGTATGTGAACTTGTACTTTCTACTGATTCACACACCAGAAAGAATGTTATCAGGTGCCCTTTTATACAATGGGAAATCCATAAATCTAACAGACATTTAAAAAAAAGAAAAGAAAAGAAAAAACAGACATTGCATAAATTAACAGATGTCCAATAAAGAGCAATAACCAAGAGACTAGTTGTGTGTGTGTTGAAATATATGAAGATAAAATTAAATTGAAATGAGTCTAAGCAATGGAGTGTTGAATTGAAAATTCCTTAAAAAAAAAAAAAGAAACGAAAAGAAAATTCCTTTATGTAAACCTTACTCATCTCTAATCTCATCACTAATTTGGTCATAAATCCATAAATGGAGACAGACTCACATTCTACTTTTAAACCTGCACTTCTTGCTTATTTCCCCCATCTCTTCACTCCTCTTTCCTCTTTGATTTCTACCCATTCAGGAGGGGGCAGAATGTCACATGACGACTGAAGTTAAGTTGTCGTATCTAATCCAGATATGGTTAGTGTAGGACCAGGGCTAATGGCATTGAGTGCAGATGTCAGTTGCTAAGTCATGTCTGACACTTTGTGACCCCAGGGACTGCAGGAGGCGAGGCTCCTCTATCCTTCACTATCTCCCGGAGTTTGTTCAAATTTATATCCATTGAGTCAGTGATGCCATCCAGCCATCCCATCCTCTGTCGTCCCCTTCTCCTCCTGCCCTCAATCTTTCCCAGCATTAGGGTCTTTTCTGATGAGTTGGCTCTTCACATCAGGTGGCCAAAGTTCTGGAGCTTCAGCTACAGCATCAGTCCTTCCATTGTATATTTCCTTTAGGACTGACTGGTTTGATCTCCTTGCTGTCTAAGGAACTCTCAAGACCCAACACCACAATTTGAAGGCATCAATTCTTTCTGCTCAGCCTTCTTTATGATCCAAATCTCTTTCCCAGTTGTCACGTATGGATGTGAGAGTTGAGTATAGATAATTTGAAGCAAATGGCAAACTTTGCCATCTTAGATTCTTAAACCAGGCACAATTAACAAATTAGGCAGTCAAACTTACTTTGGAAGAATCTTCACCATATTATTTTTTAAGATTATATATGGCTAGAAAATAACCACCAGGGACAGAAAATCTGAAACTAAGCAGAGAACCTATTAGCATGTTGAAATGACACGTGGACACACATAAAGAGTGTCCAAGTATCCCACGTCTGCTAAGGTTGAAAGCTGCACAGACTTGAGTGGTTTCTAGTAATACAGGCATATCTCAGGATTACTGCAAGTTCAGTTCCAGACCATTGCAATGAAACAAATATCACACTAAAGTGAGTCACACAACTTTTTTTTTTTAGTGCATATAAAAGTAAATCTGCATTATCTGTAACTTATTAAGTTTGCACACTTCAGTAAAAAATATTTAAAATGCTAATTATCACCAGAACTTTCAGAGTCATAATCTTTTTGCTGCTAGAGGGTCTTTGCTGTTAGAGTGTTGATGCCTGCAGACTGATCAGTGTGGTGGTTGTTGAAGGTGTGGGTGGCTGTGATAGTATCTTAAAATAAGACAGTGAAGATGTTTGCTGCATCAGTTGACTCTCCTACAAATGGTCTATAGCATGCAATGTTATTTCATAGAATTTTACCCAAAATGAATATTCTTTCAAAAATGGAAGACAGTTTACTCATAACCTGCCAATGCTTTATCAATTAAATTGATGTAATATTTTAAATTGTTTGTTGTTATCTCAGCAATTTTCACAGCATCTTCACCAGGAGTAGACTGCACCTCAAAAAAAAAATATTTGCTTATCCATAAGAAGCAACTTTACATATGTTAACACTTTATCCTTCAAACATCTTTTAATTTAATGGCTGCAGTCATCATCTGCAGTGCTTTGGGCCACCCCACCAAAAAAAAAAAAAAAAACAACAAAGCCTGTCTCTGTTTCCATTGTTTCCCCATCTATTTGCCATGAAGTGATGCCATGATCTTAGTTTTCTGAATGTTGAGCTTTAAGTCAACATTTTCACTCTCTTCTCTATCAACAAGAGGCTATTTAGTTTTTCTTCACTTTCTGCCATAAGTGTGGTGTCATCTGCATATTGGAGAAGGAAATGGCAACCCACTACAATATTCTTTCCTGGAGAATCCCAGGGACAGAGGAGCCTGGTGGGCTGCCATCTATGGGGTCGCACAGAGTCAGACATGACTGATGCGACTTAGAAACAACAGCAGCATCTGCATATCTGAGATTACTGATATTTCTCCCAGCAATTTTGATTCCAGCTTGTGCTTCATCCAGCCCAGAGTTTCTCATGATGTACTCTGCATATAAGTTAAATAAGCAGGGAGACAATATCCAGCCTTGACATACTCCTTTCCCAATTTGGAACCAGTATGTTGTTCCATGTCCAGTTTTAACTCTTGCTTCTTGACCTACATACAGATTTCTCAGGAGGCGGGTCAGATGATCTGGTATTCCCATGTCTTTAAGAATTTTCCACTGTGTATTGTGATCCACATGGTCAAAGGTTTTGGTGTAGTCAATAAAGCAGGAGTAGATGTTTTTTTGGAACTCTCTTGCTTTTTCGATGACCCAGCGAATGTTGGGAATTTGATCTCTGGTTCCTCTGCCTTTTCTAAATCCAGCTTGAATATCTATGAGCAGCTGTATTTGGAAAAGAAGCTTTTCTTTTCTTTTTTTTTTTTTCTTTCTGAATAGTAGGCCTCAACAGGGGGCTTAAAATATTTAGTAAGCCATATTGTGGACAGATATTCCATCTCTATGCCTTATTGTCCCATTTATGAAACACAGGCAGCAGAGACTTAATGTTATTCTTAAGGGCCCTAAGATTTCAGTAAAGTGAATGAGAATTGGCTTCAAATCAGTGTCACCAGCTGTCTTAGTCCCTAACAAGAGTCTGGTAGTCCTTCAAAGTGTTGAAGCCAGGCATTGGCTTCTCCTCTCTAGCCATGAAGTCATAGATGGCATCTTCTCCCAATATGAGACACTTTTGTCTGCACTTAAATTCTGTTGTTTAGTGAAGCCACCTTCATGCATTAGCTAGATCTTCTGATTTACTTGCTGCGGCTCTTGTGTTAGCACTTGCTGCTCCACCTTGCACTTTCATGTTATGAAGCTGGCTTCTTTCCTACATCTTATAAAAAAAGCTCTGCCAGGTTCAAACTTTTCTTCTCTGAGCCCTCATGAAATTAAAGAAAGTAAGAGACTTGTCTGTATTAAGCTTTGGCTTAGAGAAAAGTTGTGTCTGATTTGATCTTCTATCTAGACCATTAAAACTTTTTCCATATCAGTAATAGTTCTGTCTTGCTTATATTACCATTTGTATGTTCACACTTTTAATTTCCTCTAAGAACTTTATTTTGGGGAGCTCCAAAATCACTGCAGATGGTGACAGCAGCCATGAAATTAAAAGACGCTTACTCCTTGGAAGGAAAGTTATGACCAACCTAGACAGCATATTAAAAAGCAGAGACATTATTCTGCCAACAAAGGTCCATCTAGTCAGGGTTATGGCTTTTCCAGTAGTCATGTATGGATGTGAAAGTTGGACTATAAAGAAAGCTGAGTGCCTAAGAATTGATGCTTTTGAACTGTGGTGTTGGAGAAGACTCTTGAGAGTCCCTTGGACTGCAAGGAGATCCAACCAGTCCATTGTTGGTCCTTTATTGGACCAGAACCTGGTGGTCTGGAGTTGACGATGAGAGAGTAAAAAAAGGAAAGAAGCTAATATTTCCTGGGTTACACAGCCGGCTTTCACACTCCAGGGAATCAGCCAGAAACACAGAGACAGAGAGAAAGAAAGAAAGAAAGAAAGAAAGAAAGAAAGAAAGGCACGGGGACCCAAGCTCTGATGGAGCAAAGGTGTTTTAATCAACATGATGTGGGCATATATACTGTCTTACAAGGTAGTTATTCTCAGCAAAGATAAAGATTAAAATTCCAGACTTACAAAACACAAGGAGATCCCTATTAAAGAGAGAAGAGGATACTTATCACCATAATGAGAAACTAACAATGGAAATGCCTGGATTCCTCAGCTCCAGGAAAGGCGCGCCTCTCCTCTTAATTCCTGATTATTCAGGAATTAATAAGGGCCACAGGTTTCCTGACAGATCCATAACAGCACACAGGAAACCTCCTGTTAAATGCTTCCTGACAGTCCATCCTAAAGGAGATCAGTGTTGTGTGTTCTTTGGAAGGACTGATGTTGAAGCTGAAACTCCGATACTTTGGCCACCTGATGCGACGACCTGACTCATTTGCAAAGACCGTGATGCTGGGAAAGATTGAGGACAGGAGGAGAAGGGCACAACAGAGGATGAGATGGTTGGATGGCATCACCGACTCAATGGACATGAGTTTGGGTAGACTCTGGGAGTTGGTGATGGACATGGAGGCCTGGCATGCTGCAGTTCATGGCGTCACAAAGTGTCAGACGCGACTGGGCGACTGAACTGAACTGAACTGAAGAACTTTGCATTTGTGTTCAAAAACTGGTTGATGGTTTCGTGCAAGAGGCCTAGCTTTTGGCCTATCATTACTTCCAAAATGCCTTCTTCACTAAGTTTAACCACTTCTATCTTCTGATTGAAAGTGAGAGACATGTGACTCTTCCTTTCAGCTGAACACTTAGAGGTCATGTCAAATCATTAATTGGTCTAATTTCAATACTGTCATATCTCAGGGAATAGTGAGTCATGAAGAGAAGGGAAAAGATGGGGAAATGTCTGGTTGGTGGAGCAGTCAGAACATAAATAATATTTATTAAGTTTGCTGTCTTACATGGGTGTGGCATATGGTGCCCCAAAACAATTGCAGTTGTGATATCAAAGATCACCAGTCATAGGTTACCATGTGTAACACATATAGCAATAGTGAAAGAATTGGAAATATTGAGAGAAATATTAAAATATGACATGGAAGCATGAAGTGAGCAAATGTTGGAAAAATGGTGCTGAGAGATGTGCTCAGTGAGGATTGCCACAAACTTTCAATCAGTAAAAAGTGTAACATCTGTGAAGTGCAATAAAGCTAAGCAAAATATAGCAAGCTATGATTGTATTATTACTACTATTATTATTAAGCATTGAAAAATGTCATTACATGCTTACATTTTGACTGCTGTTTGTTGAATAGTAAAGAAATGGGTTCAGTCTGCCCATTATCATTCCATCAATGATTATTCATCCACAGAGAGTTTCATATGTTTTCGTGGCATTATTTGCTAATTGTACTTTTAGGAACCTCAAATTTCTTTCAACACTAGTAATGAATCCACCATAAAAGCAGGTTATAGTCTGTTTTTAACACAAGCCATGTTCATGAACTTTCAAACTAGTTGTTATGTTCTAACATTTAATGCCTCCTATTAATCTCAAGATCATCTAAAATCAGCAAATATGTGTTAAATATTTATGAAGTTCTTGCTGGCAGTCAGGTAATTTCATAGTGTTTAGTGTTTAGCTGCTCAGTCGTGTCTGACTCTGTGATTCCATAGACTGTAGCCCACCAGGCTCCCCTGTCCATGGAATTCTCCAGGCAAGAATACGGGAGGGGTAACTATTCCCTGGTTCAGGGGATCTTCCCGACCCAGGGATCAAATCTGAGTCTCCCACATTGCAGGGAGATTCTTTACCATCTGAGCCACCAGGAATTTTCAAACTTTCATGTGTTTCTTTTTGTTTTTGCTCATTACATTCTTTCCACTCTTTGTTTATTTCTCTCTTTCTTTTCCTTTTGCTTGGAGAATTCCATGGACAGAGGAGCCTAGTGGGCTATAGTCCATGGGGTCATAAAGAGTCAGACATGACTAAGGGATTAACACTAAACTAAGATCATGGCATCTGGTCCCATCACTTCATGGGAAATAGATAGGGAAACAGTGGAAGCAGTGTCAGACTTTATTTTTTTGGGCTCCAAAATCACTGCAGATGGTGATTGCAGCAGCCATGAAATTAAAAGACGCTTACTCCTTGGAAGGAAAGTTATGACCAAACCTAGATAGAATTTTAAAAAGCAGAGACATTACTTTGCCAACAAAGGTCTGTCTAGTCAAGGCTATGGTTTTTCCAGTAGTCATGTATGGATGTGAGAGTTGGACTGTGGAGAAAGCTGAGTGCCAAAAAATTGATGCTTTTGAACTGTGGTGTTGGAAAAGACTCTTCAGAGTCCCTTGGACTGCAAGGAGATTCAACGAGTCCATCCTAAAGGAGATCAGTCCTGGGTGTTCATTGGAAGGACTGATGCTGTAGCTGAAACTCCAATACTTTGGCCACCTGATACGAAGAGTTGACTCACTGGAAAAGACCCTGATGCTGGGAGGGATTGAGGGCAGGAGGAGAAGGGGACTACAGAGGATGAGATGGCTGGATGGCATCACTGACTCAATGGATATGGGTTTGAGTAAACTCCAGGAGTTGGTGATGGACTGGCTGCGATTCATGGGGTTGCAAAGAGTCGGACATGACGACTGAGCAACTGAACTGAACTGACTGAACTTCTTTTCTTTCCCCATCCAAACAAGCGTTCATGATTATGTCTTATTTCACAAGTTCTATAAACACAAGTAAGACTTATGTGATATCCCATAATTTAGATATCTATGTCTACCTATAAATCTATATTTATCTATATATTTAGCCTGGGAGTATTAATTAAATAAACATTAAGACTAGAAAAAAAAAAAGGTTGGGGAAAATACTAATAGATATTGCAACCAATTTTTTCATTTTACAGGTGAAAAAATAGAGATGTAAAGAGGTGAATCGACCTACCCAAGATCCCACTGTAAGTAGAAGGAACAGTAAAACACTCAGGTCTTCAGTGCAGTTTGGGACTGTTTAGTATATTTTAGGGTTTCTCCAACTATAATCCAAAATCATACATCAAAAATGTGTGTGTGTGTAGTTGTATGCCATTTCAAGGTCAATTACTTAATTTGCATTTTGCCCATCTAGAAATGGCAATGATAGTAACACAATGTGTGTTATATCATAGATATTACAAGCATGTGACCTTGAGACATTTTTGTTTTGTGTACATTCAGTGAGTAACACATAACAACTCTGGCTTCCCAGTCCCCTCTCTTCCCAAAGTTGTTTTTTTTTTTTTTTTTCTTTCTTTCCTTACAGGAAGTTTTGTCCTATCTTCTCTAGCAGAGGCACGTGGCTTGAGATTGACAACTAGCCACTTTGTAGATGTCAGTTCCCAAGAATCAACAGCTCTGCCACACTGCCTCCAATTATGTTTGACAGTGTCCTTGTAAAAATCTGTTGACAACCTATTTCAGCTTGTCACATGTGAATTGCACTTGCTTTGCCTCATCATCCCTCCCTAGCAACAGATTGGCTGAAACAATCTAGAAGGCCATGATGGTGAATTAGAGATGTATCATGAGTGATACAAAATCACTCTTGAATGAGTCAAAATTATTATGGAGATATTGCTGATTAAATTCATCGGTAGCCAATGATAGGGCGTGTCATTGAGTGTGATGGCTCTGAATGCCACAGTTACATGAAGTCTGCCCTTATACATTCATCTATACAGCAGAGTCAGGAGTCATACATCTGGATGCTGAAGGAACCTGCCAAGGTGATATCTGAGCAGCTGTCGTGGCATGTTGAGAAATCCTGAAGGAAGGGAGAAGTGCCAGGAGCTATGAAGGTGAGAAACTCTCCCAAATTTTTAAAGAGAAGCATGGAATTCATATCAGGAATTACAGATTTGGGGCACTGTCTAGAGCAGGTGATTAAATAAATGTATTTAAATATGCAGTGCCTCTAATTAAGTACTTGAGAAATATCCAGTAACTAAATTGAATGGAATTCAATCGAAAGACTGAATGGACCATTTAAGAGCAAGTCTTGCCAAACTCCAGTGTCTTGTTTGGATAGAGGAAGTAAATATTTTTACCATGAAGCTAACATGGTGAAATAAAAACAAAGTACTATTTTTATTTTGTTTGAAGGTGATTTGACAACCCTTTAATCATAAGTAGGCAAGAGTTTTCTAAGGAGAGGATTGTTACCATTCTTAGCTTTGTTCCCTTGAGAATTTTATATGATTTGAATATAAATATAAAAGATCTATTTAGCAAATTCAGAATACATTTAAAATCTGTATTTATCAGAATGTAAACTCTCTGGAGGCAGGGAATTTTACTGTCTGATTCAGTTTTATTATCAACATGTTTCCCTGAAACACATGCTCAATATAATTTTGTTGAATAATACACAAAGCCAGGGAAAAAGGAACATGAAGAAATGAGTTTCACCAGTTTCTCAGGAACTCCAGTCCTCCTTCAGGGTCTTTCACATGGTCTTCGAGTTGCCAGTGAGTTGGCTCAGGTTAATCCCCAATCGATTGTTGGCTGTTCTATTGTCCCCATAATGTTCCTTTTTCCCTATTATTCCAGCTGTGACTTTGTCCGAGGAAATACTTATCAAAGGCACCACTGCATTGGTACCCACTTGCCATCTCTATTGATGATTCCTAGGCTGAAATAGTCAGTTCCAGTTCAGTTCAGTTCAGTTCAGTCATTCAGTCATGCCCAAATCTGCGACCCCATGGACTGTAGCATGCCAGGCATCCCTGTCCATCACCAACTCCCAGAGCTTACTGAAACTCATGTCCATTGACTCAGTGATGCCATCCAACCATCTCATCCTCTGTCATCCTCTTCTTCTCCCACCTTCAGTCTTTCCCAGCATCAGGGTCTTTTCTAATGAGTCAGTTCTTTGCATCAGGTGGCCAAAGTATTGGAGGTTCAGCTTCAGCATCAGTCCTTCCAATGAATATTCAGGTCTGATTTCCTTTAGGATTGACTGGTTGGATCTCCTTGCAGTACAAGGGACTCAAGAGTCTTCTCCAACACCGCAGTTTAAAAGCATCAATTCTTTGGCACTCAGTTTTATTTATAGTTCAAGTCTCACATCCATACATGTCTACTGGAAACACCATAGCTTTGACTAGATGGACCTTTGTTGGCAAAGTAATACCTCTGCTTTTTAATATGCTGTCTAGGTTTATCATAGCTTTTCTTCCAAGGAACAATTGCCTTTTAATTTCATGGTTGCAGTCACCGTCTGCAGTGATTTTGGAGCCCCCCAAAATAAAGTCTGTCACTCTTTCCATTGTTTTCCCATCTATTTCCCATGAAGTGATGGGATCAGATGCCATGATCTTAGTTTTCTGAATGCTGAGTTTTAAGCCAACTTTTCCACTCTCGTTTTTCACTTTCATCAGGAGGCTCTTTTGTTCTTCTTTGCTTTCTGCCATAAGGATGATGTCATCTGTCAGTTCCAGAGGCAAAAAGAAAAAAAAAAGGAAAGAAAGATGTAGCTGCCAACATCCATGAAGAAACTTTTGCTGTGGGGTTTTAAAATGATCAAGACTGAGAGCACTAATATTTGTCCTGAGAGCTATTTTCCCAATGTGGAAGTTACCTCCTGGCAGTGGAATAAAAGTTTAGGGGGATAAGTTTATTATAAATGTGATATTACATGTCATACATCACTAGTTCTGTCGCAAAAATTTCTACCTTCATTGTGACTTTGTTGTTATACTCACTTGTATCTTCACTGTTAATGTTTCCTTTTTCATTACTATGCAGGTTAACTGAGCATGCCCAAGACTGCTGTCTCCAGAAAGGCTTCCTTGTAGAGCTGGCTCTGGGGACTTAGGTTTCTTACCGTTCCCAGAACTAATGCATGTATCTCACCATGTATAAACTTCTTGTACAAGCATTATGGTTTATTTTCCATACCTACGTTTCCCTGAGTCAGAGGATGACTACATGACCAGCCCCTAAAATCAAAACCCTGGTGATGAGCCTGTAACGAGCTTCCCCAGTAGACAATATTTTGCACATGTGATCATAACTCATTGCTTGAGAAATTGTGTGTCTGATACAATTCCACCATGAGAAGTTTCTTAGAAGCTTGAAACTGACTTCCTCTGGACATTTTTCCATGTGCTTTTCCCATCTGCTAACTTTGTATCCTAATTTTGCTAGCTTTTTATCCTTTTTACTCTAATCGATTATAGACATGAGTATAATTATACTGATTCCTGTGACTTCCCTAGCAAATAACTGCATCTGGAGGTGTTCTTGGGGACTCCTGACATAATTTTTGAGCACATAAACCATTACAGATTCTGGCTGACCCTCCAGATCCCTGGAGATTATCATAACTCAGATTCAGTACCACTGTATTTGATATTTATTTATGTATTGCCCATTTGAATTAAAAATCAGGTTTTGATCCCAAAACTTGATTTTTGAACAAAATCCCATAAGATAATATGAATAAAATCAATACCAACAAAATAGTAGCTAACACTTAATGACCTTATTGATTTAATTTATTGAGATCATTTATACATTTATTCTTCATTTCAGTGAGGCACTATGATTAGTACTGGGCTTCCCAGATGACCCTAGTGGTAAAGAACCTGCCTGCCAATGCAGGAGACAAGAATGGCTTAGGTTTAATCCCTGGGTTGAGAAGATCCCTTGGAGGAGGACACAGCAAACCACTCCATTATTCTTTTCTGGAGAATCCCACAGACAGAAGAGCCTGCCCAGCTACAGTCCATAGAGTTGCAAAGAGTCAGACATGTCTGAAGCGACAGCATGCACACAGCTTGCACACACATGAATTTCCTCATTTAATCCTTACAGCAATTCCATGTAACTTTAAAATCATGGATTTATAGATGGAGAAACTAAGGCAAAAGGAAGACAAATACATTGTCTAAGTTTCACAGCTGAAAAGTATTGGGGCTGGAATTTTAAGCAACAGTTTTGAAACATCAGAGTTTTGACACTCAACAAAATGTTTTCACCTTTCCTCTGTCTCTAAATTTACCCTACAATCAGATCTCTTGCACAAATCAAAAATTATGCTTCTTGCAGATCTCTGTTTTAAGGTGAGTTTTTACAGAAAAAGCTCCCAACTCTGCTAATCATATAAAAAGCATATGATGTGTGTGATCACTAGTAGTCCTCCAACAATCTGAGGCATATCTGAATCATAGGGATGAATGAGACTAGGTTGTATCAGGGACAAAACTAACTCTCTAAAATGCATTTAAAACTTTGCAGTATAGTTCATTAATTTCTCAACCAGCTACTGCTTGAGAGCAGGGATTAGACCTTAAAAAAGTTTGAATTCTTAACTGCATGCACAGTTTGTGGCCCATACCAGATATTTGATTTTCTTTTTTTTTTTTCAATGTGGTTAATAAATATGACTATTGAGCTACAGAAATTGTTTGGAGATTTGGTCAAATGGAAGGCCCTCCAGAAAGATCAGCGTTGGAGGCACACTTTGGAGCAGAGCTCTGAGCTAACAAGTGTATTACATTCTATCCACAGCCAAAAGATGCCATATGTTTATAGAATAAACCTGACTTAAAACCACAGTAAGAAAAAACTTTCATTTTCAACAGTAAGAAAACTAGTTAAGTGAATCTATACCACTAATTCATTAAGAAGAGTGAGGCACCCCTTTTCTATGCTGTGTTGATTGAAAAATGCAAGTTTCAGTCCTGGAAGTGTGAAATAGTCACAATTTCATTAAAATGCATAGGGGTGTGTGTGTGTGTGTGCATCTAAAAGTGTATATATGCATACATATGCATGTGTTTCTAATGGGTATATATATATATATTGCATAATATTTTTGTATATCATATATTTTCTTAAAAAAAGAAAGATACATATCAGTTTTTCAAGGTGCATGTCAGGATTAACCTTGGGATGGTGGGATAGATAGACTTTAGGAAAACATTAGTCTGTATCACAAATATAAATATTAAGTATCTAACCATTGTTGGATTGTGAATTTTAGTGGATTTTAAGTGTTTTTTTTTACCAACATCTCTATAACTCATAAATATTAAATGTTATTTTGTACATAAATATATTCTTATGATGTTAATTGAAGAAATTTAGATTGACAAAGAATCTGCTTGTTTACTAAGACTCTGCATGTATGTGTGTATATGACATGCACATGTGTATATTTATCTGGAAGGTATACCAAACTGTTTGGAACTTATGTAAGGCTTTTATTTTCTAATTTTCTTATTTCCGTGTTTTTAAACTTGTTTTAAATGAGTTGGATTATTTTATAAAAACAAACAAACAAGCTTAAAAGACCATATCAAGGCTGGCATGAGAAAATCAATAATTCTGCTATAATAACTACCAAGAAGTAAATGCTGTCCTTTTATTTATAGAAACAAAGGTCTTCTCTAGGTCTTATGGGATGAGGTAAAATTCAAACTTCTAAGCCTGGTATTCAGAAGGCCCCACAATCTGGCCTCAATATAGCATTTTGACCTTAAATCCCATGTCTCTCATAAATTCCATTCTATAAAACTGTTTTGCTCATTTTCTTAGAGAACACTTTGCAATGTCCTGCTCCCACAAATATCCTCCTATCAGATTTTACTACCTGGACTGACTTTTATTTTTCTCTATACCTTTTTTTTAGTCCTATATTCTATCATTATTTGAATTCTCACTTCTCCTTAAAAATCATGACTTCTCTGAAATCTACTTCAAACTCAGCTTGTCAAATATAAAGAAAATTTATTGAACTCACAGTGTTCACTAGACTTGGAAATAGAAACTGGGATGTCTTAAGTTAGAAGAGCAAACGTTTTCCAAAATGTATATACACTAGGAATGCCCTGTATCAATGTCCCAAATACATGCAGACACAAAAATATGACTATAATATCAACACTGTGACAGATACTTAAGAATATTAAAAAGAAAGAAAAAAAAAGTAGGACTGACTCATTGGAAAAGACCCTGATGCTGGGAAAGATTGAAGGCCGGAAGAGAAGGGGATGACAGAGGACGAGAGATGTTTGGATGGCATCACTGACTCAATGGACATGAGTTTGACAAGCTCTGGGAGTTTGGGGATGGACAAGGAAGTCTGGCCTGCTACAGTCCGTGGGGTCGCAAAAAGTCAGACATGACTGAGCAACTCAAATGAATACTATTTCACTTTAGGCAACTATTTGTTTCTATTGCCATTAAAAAAAAAAAAAAAAGGCTGTTAAAGGTTATTAAAATATTGTCATTTACAGCTCTTCCAAAGAGCCCATGGACATTCTCCAGGGAGAGTCACATTTTCCAACCCCCTAGTCAGCAAGTAAGCAACGTATGTGAAAATTCAAGAATCAAATCTTTGAAGTAGGACAACATTCAGAGTTTGAAACTTAGCATCTCTGCTTACTATTATATAACTCTGAGCAAAATAACTAAATCTTAGTTTCTCTATAAAGTAAGGAGGATATAACTACGGATTGCATGGAAAGTGGAAGTGTAACTTGCTCAGTCGTGTCCGACTCTGTGATCCGTGGACTGTAGCCCACCAGGCTCCTCTGTCCATAGAATTCTCCAGGCAACAGTACTGGAGTGGGTTGCCAATTCCTCTTCCAGGGGACCTTCCCAACCCAGGGTCGAATTCAGATCTCCTGAAATGCAGGCAGATTCTTTACCTCTGGGCCACCAGTGAAGCTCAGACTGCAGGGGGTTATGAGAATTTATATGTAATATAAGTATAATGTCAATGATGAATTCACACCCATTGTCATTTCTTGGAATGATTATCTAACTTTCAACTGCTAGTACCTGTTGTTCCTTGCCTGATGGTCTAACTGGCCACCAAGCATTTTCTCCCTGAAAATGGGCAGAGTGCATTGCCCTCCTTAACTTCAGGACTCAACTGTGACTGCTGGGAACTGGTATTTAAGTACCCTTTCCATGGTAAGAAATCATGTTTAGTATCCCTTTCAGGTTCACCCAGGAACCACAGTGGTGATTTGCTGACATCAAACCTTATAAGTTCTTTTTCCCTGTCCCATATGTACATTCTCTAGAATCAACTCCCAATTAAGTCACTTACGCTCAAAAGCTTGTCTCAGGGTCTGCAGCTGGGCAACCCATGCTAAAACAGCAGAGCATGTGCATTATGGTCTGAATGTTTGTGTCCCTGAGGTTTTGGTGTTGAAATCCTAACCCCCCATATGATGGTTTTAGAAGATGGGACTTTGTTATGTTGTTACATCACAAGGGTGGAGCGCTCATGAATGGTATTAATGCTCTTCTAAAAGAGACTTCAGAAAGCTCTTATTCCTTTCCACTATGTGAAGACATCCAAAAAAAAGATGATTGTCCATAGATCAGGAAAGTGGTGCTTATTAGACACATAATCGGCTAACAGTTTGATCTTGGACTTCTAGCCTCTACAACTGTGATAAATAAATTTCTGTTGTTTAAGTCACTAGTTTATGTCCCTTTATTATAACCTGTGTGTGTGTGTGCTTAGTCGTGTCTGACTCTTTGCTACCGAATGGACCGTAGCCTCTAGGCTTCTCTGTCCAAGGGATTCGCCAGGCAAGAATAATGGAGTGGGTTGCCATGCCCTCCTCCAGGGGATCTTCCAGACCCAGGGAGCTGATTAAAAGAGTATGACACAAAATAAGAATATAGCAAATGTTAAGTTGCAGGATTGGTGCCTCTACAGTATTTATATTAATAATTTGCACTATATTTTTCACCATGATTCAGCATCCATTCCTCATAAGAAAGTCTGTAAATTTAATTAATGCTGCATCAAATGGGAAAAGGCAAAAGCTTACATTTTTAGCTATCTAGGACTTTGTCATTAATGAAACAGTCAAAACCACTTTGAGGTAAAGTAGAAAAGACCTGGAGAGTTACATGCCAAAAAATAAATAAATAAATAAGAAAGAAATGCCTGGGTCTCATGACACAGACTAAACCAGTCCATCCTCAGAAACTTTCCTTGTCATTCTCAGCTAGAGATGTCTGTTTATCCTAACCTGGAAGCAAAACCAACTGAAACCATCAACTGAGTGACTCCTCCAGAATAACATCTTTCATGGCTTTCTCTCTGAAGACCATGTACTTGGCATAAATAATGTAATGACTTACATATTGAGTTTTCACAATATTCATAGGTGCATTAGGGCTTCCCAGCTGTTACAGAGCTAAAGAATCCACCTGTCAGTGCAGGAGATGCAGGAGATACAAGTTCGATCCCTGGGTCAGGAAGATCCCCTGGAGAAGGAAATGACAACCCACTCCAGCATTTTTGCCTGGAGAATTCCATGGACAGAAGAGCCTGGCCAGCTATAATCCATGAGGTCACGAAGAGTGAGACATGACTGAGCATGCACCCAAAAATAGATATACTAAATTTATCAAGTGGGGCATGATAATCTTTAGAGTGAATCATAATTATATATAAACATCATGACGTACCAAGTTCTTTCTACATTCATTATTCTATTACATCCCATTACATTCCTCCCAGCAATGCTAAGAGGAGGTATGATTGTATATCAACAGTCTCATAAAACAGATGAAAACAATCTATAATTTAAAGAAAAAAATATTTACTGAATAGCACAGCCAGTTAAGAGTTATTGGCTTTGATTCATTGTTCTTTAAATTATCTTACACTTTTGGAAAGCAGCTATAAGTGTCCCAGATAGCTAATCAATAGTGGTTAAATAAGAAATATAAAAATATTTACATTTTTAAACACAAACAGAGTCAATTAACTTTAACCTCTATGATCTTGATCACTAAATTCAGATTAGGTACACCTCCCATATTCCTCCATAATATCCCATATTAGAGTTTCCATCAAGCCATTTTTTTCTTGCTTGTTAACCACTTCCACATGCCACATGCGGTAAGAACAGTAACCGTAGTTGTGTTGTATATGGCGACACCTCAGTTGTCTGGAGCAGTGCCTGGTACTGGAGTGAGAGTGAAAAAGTGTTAGTCACTCAATCTTGTCTGACTTTTTGTGACCCCATGGACTGTAGCCTATCAGGCTCCTCTGTCCATGAGATTCTCTGGGCAAGAATACCAGAGTGGATTGCCACTCCCTTCTCCAGGGGATCTTTCCGACCTAGGGATCGAACCCGGGTCTCCTGCCTTGAAGGCAGATTCTTTACCACTGGAGACACCAGGGAAGCCCTTAGGGGATTTCTAAATATTTGGTGAAGGTAGCATTGCTTTACCATTCTGGACATGCTCTGTTTTTCTTACAGAGAAACACTGATTTACAAATGTGTTTTTCAAAACAATTCTTGACTTCCTGGCATGTATCTGCTGGAATACCTACAGCCATTGTAAACCAAATGAGGCTAAGGATAAAAAGCTTGTTTTCTATGAAGAAAAACTATTCCTGGTACTGAGAGGTCAATGAGACTGTGTGATGCAGAAAAAAACTCTGGCCAGAATACCAGTGTGAATTCCCACTTTGCATTTTGGTACCAGGAAACTTTGAAAAGTTAAAAATGTATGTGTCTCATTTTCATCTTCTATAAAATGCAAATGATGTTAATGTTTGTGATAACTGGCATTAGGAAAAAACCTATAGGAAGTGTCTTCATGTTATAAGCATTCAAGAAATGGGCCATTCTCTGATCTTAGTATTTTACTGTGTTCTGTTTGACTTTTCTTCACAATATTTATAAAATATGGCATGTGTGTTTATTAATGTATTTATTGTTTGTCTCCCCCAACCCATAACGGACACTCTCTGAGAGCGGTTCCTGTTGTGTACATTGCTATATTTCCATTTAGGACAGTGATTTGACCAGAATAGATGATCAATTACTATCCTTTGGAAGAAGGAGTGTCACTATTTTATAAATCAATAACTCTTTTGGCATTGTCACTGTAAGTCAACACACGTCTGCAATTTGAAGACATCACTTTATTTTGTCCAGTCTGGGTCAGACCTTAAGTCACAAAAATTCAGAGGATTTCAGATTTCTTAGGGGATGAGAAGGCATCAAACTGACTTACCTTCTGATTAATCTCAAAATGCTGAACTAGTTAGCAACATAATTTGATTCAAAACAAGATCTCTTGATTTAAATGTATGTTTCTTCTACTCTCCCCAACCAAATCAGTATTAATGTTAATTAATCAATCAGTAACAGTATATTAAACAAAATAGAATGTGCATCAACCATTAGCTTTTCGTTTTACCCTGGGGATCTGCGTGAATACAACTCGCAGAGCAACTTTCTCTTTCTCCCTTTGTTTTCTCCCTTTCTTTTGATCAGTATTTGGTTTGTTTACTTTTATCCTTTGGCATATCTCCTGGCTTTTTCAATGTTATTTTAAATGATAAGTTTTCATCTTCGTGGAAAATCTTCTCTCCAGTTGAACAGAACGATTTTGATAAACATCCACTCAGCAAAAAATGAGTTTATTATACAGACATAAGGGCTTCCCAGGTGGCATTACAGGGAAAATAACCTGTCTACCAATGCAAGAGACATAAGAGACATGGGTTTGACCCCTGGGAAGGGAAGATCTCCTGGATTAGGAAATGGCAACCTACTCCAGCATTCTTGCCTGAAGATGCCCATAGACATGGGAGCCTGGTGGGCTACAGTCCTTAGAGTCACAAAGAGTTGCACAGGACTGAAGCAACTTAGAATGAACACATACATGCATAAAATGAGTATTCAAAATTATGCATAACCCATGTGAAAACCCAAATTAAGTGATTTATGATCATGTTTACATGGTTCAAACAAACAGAGTAGATAGAAGGAAACCGTTATTTCTCACTATGACTGTGGTAAGCACATTAAGACATATCTTTGTGATTTGAAAATCAGAATGTTTATTTTTAGAACAGTTATCTGAAAAGTTTGTTTTCCTCTAATAAAAGTATTTCCATTCTAAAAGCCCCATTTACTTAAAAACATTCCATATTTTCTCCTTTAACATTGCCAGATTTTTTTTACAACATGAAAAAAATCTCATTTCCATGAGAAAAAAGGCAGCTGTGTGCCTAATATAGAACTGAAGCATAACTGCTTTAAAAGTGGGCCTTGACAAATCCATTCAAACTTTTCCCGTCTTCAGTTGTTAGACAGTGGAAAGGCAGTGATGGATTATGGAAAATGTAAGGAACATTAAAAATAAAATTTTCTCTTAAGCTCACTATTTTAAAAAATATCAAAACAGTGAGAAGTTATTTTCACTTGATCACTTTTATTTTTCCTATCTTTTTTTCTGATTTATATTCCTACCAAAGAATCTTAAAACATTTGAGATTTTCATCCTGATTCAGTCTTGAATAGGACCATCTTAAGTGAAAATGCTTAGAACACTGAATTTCAGAGGTTTTAAAATTTATTATAGATTGAAACAGGACATTCCAATTAAAATGAAGACTTTTCAAAGGAATCATCAATATTTCCCAGGTGAACCATTTCTTGCTGCCCTTCTTTCTCTTCCATCCAACATGTTTTATGGATGCTTTAAAGCAGTAGCTCAAATTAATACAGCTCTGTGCCCATACGTGGCAGTGCTAATCATTCTTTTTATAATGTTAGAAATGTTAGTAATTTTATAATGTTAGAAATGACACTCAGACAACTTGAATGAAACTCATTAATTTTGCAAATGCAGAAACAGGGGACCATAGATAGAAAACGGATTTTCATATGACACCTTCAATTTTTGTAACTTTAGAGCTTTGATGATGTTGAGGGTGAGGAATGATGCTAATAAGATGGCCACATGAATTCGATCCAGGATAACCAATGAAGAATACCCAAGTGGATTATTCTGTTTGGCGTACTTATTCATCTAGGATCTGCTTAATGGATGATGCATATCAAGACAATTATGCAGAGCACAAATTATTTTCTTGTTCCTATATTGTAGAAACAGCAAGTTTCTTGCTCCTATTTGATCCGTTTTGATGGTCAAAGCTGTTAGTTTACTGTTGTGCAGGTATTGATCTGAAAAAAGAAATAAAACTAAAATGCAGACTTTGTTTTGATTTCACCAGCTTTCTCTTTAATGTTAGCTTTTCTATTTCAGCATCTAGTCTAGAACCCTAATTGCATTTACTTGTTATGTCTCCCCAGCACCCTCTATCAGGGACAGTTTCTCAGTCTTTCCTTGTCTTTTTTGACCTTGAGGTGCTTTGTAAAGTACTGGTCAGTTATTTTAGAGAATACTCCTCAATATGGATTTGCCCAAACTTTTCTCATGGGTAAATTGAGATTATATATTATTGGGTATGATACTACTGTGATGATGTGTCTTTTCAGAAAAGAGTAGTTTTCAAACATTAAATCATAATACATACAGGCACCATCATTAGCTATTTTAACATCATGATTTCTTGCAGTCTCCATTTGAAGAGTTCAGATCCATCATTTAGAGTTTCCTTAGTAACCTGGTACGATATCTCTTTTAGCTGCTTGAAGAGGTTCTTTGCAACTGTGCTGTGCTTAGCAGCTCATTCATGTCTGATTCTTTGTGAGCCCTTGGACTGTAGCCCCTCAGGCTCCTCTGTCTATGGGGTTTCTCCAGGCAAGAATACTGGAGTGGGTTGTCATGCACACTAGGAAATATGGCTTGCCAGGTGGCGCTAGTGGTTAAGAATCCACCTGCCAGTCCAGGAGACTCAGGTTCAATCTCTGAGTCAGGAAGATCCCCTGGTGTAGGAAAGGGAAACCCATTCCAGTATTCTTGCTTGGAAAATCCCATGGACAGAGGAGTCTGGTAGACTACAGTTCATGGAGCTGCAAAGAATCAGACATGACTGAGTGACCAAACACACACATTAGGAAATTAAAGCCCAAGAAGAAAGTATAATTTAATAGTCCTGCAACTAATGCAACTAGATGATGTATGCCTTAAATTTTTGTCTTCAGAGCCTCAGCACACAGATTTCCCAACCAAGTTCACCGTGAACACTTAGAAGCCTCATGACCTCGGGGTGTCTTGAAATATTTCATGTGAACTCCACGTTACCTTTCATTTCGAGTCACAGGGCCCTAATTAGACATGTCACCTTTCAGTTTGCTATGTAAGATTCATGAAGGATGTTTCCTCTGAAATTCATCTTGGATACACTGGCCTTCCATCCCCTTTCTTCCTCCACTCCTGGAGGAATCTCATCCTTGCATAGCCATGAGGGAAATGACTGCTTCTGACTTCCCCTAATTGGAGTGAGGTATGCCACCGTTCAAAGTTGAGGATTCTTGGTGTGCCTTCAAAATAAATCTGACTCGTGAATAATGATTGGGCGCTACAAAACCCAGTGCCTCAGAACCCTGCTGAGGGGCTGCCATCAAAACAGAAAAAAAAAATCAAATTTTACTCTGAATGGAGTAGTAATAACAGTTGGAAACTTCAGCCTCCTACCTATAATTTATTTACAAAGAATCTTTTTGAAGGGAACTATCTTGGAGAATTCTGTGCCACTTTGATGTTTGCAAAAGCAACCCTGTAAAGACAGAAAGAAGATAGATAGAAAAATAGATGCATATATCTTCAGATAAAAAATAAGACAAATTAAAGCAAGAAATCTTCTGTTCAGTAAGTTATACTTAAGCTTTCAATATTCATATCTTTTCCTATGATGAGACCCTCACCCTAGTAATTGTTTTAATCATTTATGGCCAAAAGCTTAGTTTTTCCATGAACATTTTTTTTACAGTGTTTTTAGTGAAAGTAGTTTTTCACTTTTTTTTTGTTTGTGGTAAGAGCTTGAGGCTCAGGGTGTGATATAGGGTAAAGAAGACACCTATTACAGGTTGAGTTTCTTCCCTCGTGGCTCAGCTGGTAAAGAATCCACCTGCAGTGCAGGAGAGCTGGGTTCGATCCCTGGGTTGGGAAGATTCCCTGAAGAAGGGAAAGGCTACCCACTCCAGTATTCTGACCTGTGTAATCCATGGGGTTGCAAAGAGTTGGACATGACTGGGCGACTTTCACTTTCCTTTCCTTTCAGCCTGAATTCAGTTCAGTTCAGTTCAGTCGCTCAATCATGTCTGACTCTTTGCGACCCCATGAATCACAGCACACCAGGCCGCCCTGTCCATCACCAACTCCCGGAGATTACTCAAACTCATGTCCATCGAGTCGGTGATGCCATCCAGCCATCTCATCCTCTGTCATCCCCTTCTCCTCCTGCCCTCAATCTTTCCCAGCATCAGGGTCTTTTCCAATGAGTCAGCTCTTTGCATCAGGTGGCCAAAGTATTGGAGTTTCAGCTACAGCATCAGTCCGTCCAATGAACACCCAGGACTGATCTCCTTTAGGATGGACTGGTTGAATCTCCTTGCTGTCCAAGGGACTCTCAAGAGTCTTCTCCAACACCACAGTTCAAACAGCCTGAATTAAGGAGCCCCAAATTCACAAGTCAAACCCCTAACACCAATATAGCCATATGTAAAGATAGAGCCTTAAGGACATAATTAAGGTGAAACAAAGTCATGAAAGTGAAGCCCTAATCTGATAAGAAGAGGAAGAGACATTAGACCTTTCTCTCTTTCGCTTCCTCTCTCTCTCTCTGTGAAAGCACAGAGGAAAAGTCATTTAAGGACATAGAAAGAATGAAACTCTCTGCAAGACAAGGAATGAGCTTTCACCAGAAATCAAATCTTCTGGCACCTTGATCTTGAACTTCTTGCCTCCAGAAGTGTAAGAAAATAGATGCCAGTTGTTTAAGTCACCCCATGTGTGCTACTTTGTGATGGCAACCTGAGCTGACCAATAAAGGGTTCATCATTCATTCAACTATCATAGTGGGCAACTGAAGCATGATATTACTGGGAAACTTTGAGAACAATTGTACCTAAGATTTATTTCCTTCTAAAGGACTAAGAAGCTGGAGTACCTGAATATCAATGCATAAAGGGAATTGGCTGATGACTATTCTTTGTTGTTCCTAAGTTCCTAAGTCATGTCTGACCCTTTGCAACTAAAAGGACTGCAGCATGCCAGGCTTCCCTGTCCTTCACTATCTCCCTGAGTTTGCTGAAACTCATGTCCATCGAGTCAGTGATGCTATCCAACAATCTCATTCTCTGTCATCCCCTTCTCCTCCGACCTTCAATCTTTTCCAGGATCAGGGTCTTTACCAGTGAGTCAGCTCTTCATATCAGGTGGCCAAAGTATTGGAGCTTCAGCTTCTGCATGAGTCTTTCCAATGAATATTCAGGATTTCCTTTAGGATTGACTTGTTTGATCTCCTTGCTGTCCAAGGGACCCTCAAGAGTCTTCTCCAACACCACAATTTGAAAGCATCAATTCTTCAGTGCTCAGCCTTCTTCATGGTCCAACTCTCACATACATATATGACTACTTGAAAAAGCATTGCTTTAACTATACGGATCTTTGCTGCAAAGTGATGTATTTACTTTTTAATGTGCTGTCTAGATTTGTCATGGGCTTCCCTGGTGGCTCAGGTGGTAAAGAATCCACCTGCAGTGTGGGAGACCAGGGTTCGATCCTTGTTTTGGGAAGATTCCCTGGAAGAGGCCATGGCAACCCACTCCAGTATTCTTGCCTCGAGAATCCCTAAGGACAGGGGAGCCTGGCAGGCTACAATCCATGGGATCACAAAAGTTGCACACGACTGAGTGAATAAGCACACATTAAATTTGTCATAGCTTTTCTTCCAAGGAGCAAGCATCTTTTAATTTCATGGCTGCAGTCACTGTTTACAGTGATTTTGGAGCCCAAGAAAATGAAGTTTGCCACTGTTTCCACTTTTCCACATCTATTTTCCATGGAGCTATGGAACCTGATGCCGTGATCTTAGTTTTTTGAATGTTGAGATTTAAGCCAGCTTTTTCCACTCTTTTTTCATCCTCATCAAGAGGCTCTATATTTCCATTTTGCTTTCTGCTGTTAGGGTGGTAACATCTGCATATCTGAAGTTCCTATAGCTTATCAGTTCCTCCAGACATCACCAAGATGAAGAAGGGCTTCCTGCAATTTATGGGGAGAGAGAATAAGCCTCAGAAATGCATTCAGATCCCGGCAGTTGGAAGTTAGCATGAGCATAGTGTAGAGAGTCAATAAAAGTAGGGCTCTAACAGTGCCTACTGCATCCAAAAAATAGAAACAGTTCCATTCTAGAAGAGCTCTTGCTTCTTAATTTTCCCTATAAGGAAATGGACACTGGAATCTGTTAGGTGTGTATGCCAATGTATGCGTATGCAAAATGTGTGTGTGCATATGTGATGTATATGTATGTGTGTGTTTGTAGGTGATAAATGTGACATATTCACACAACATACCAAACTGGGGGTAAAATGAGGTCTCATCATCACATATTACCTTGATTAGGCTAGCTATCAAGTTTACAGGCCTATGTTATGTCCACCCCGAGTCATATCATCTCCCTTTAGGGCAAATCCAGAGGGGCTCGTGAATGCTCACAAGGATGTTTTGTCAATATTACAAGGAATGAATCATGCTCTTCTTTGCCAGACTTGGTCCCACTGAACAGAGTTTTGAATGATGTCTTCAAAACTGCATATAATATACTTACTCCAAGGCAGTTTCAGAAACTGTCCAGAGAATCCGATGCTATTCAATCAACATCTACAGCTCCATCTCCACCTCACTCTCTTCCCTGACCCTTTCACCTAAGCTGAGCAGTGACCTTTCACCTAAGTCATCTGTCACTAGGATATGCAATAGCGTTCTGTTCTTAATTCACACCAAGGTTATAACACTGTTACTGCAAAAACCCTTAATACAAACTTTGAAAATCAAAAATATCCACTATGCTTCAATAAAATAATTCTTAAAAAAAATCAAATATAAAACTCTAAAAGTAAAAACTCTTCTGTTTTTAAGTTTTAAGCTCAATTTTTTAGATCTTTAAGCTACAGATAAAAATAAATCAACATTATATAATACAGTACATATCATATATGTATATGAAGTATTATGATAAATAGAAGAATATGGATTATAATAATAAATACAATAATATTTGAATATTTTAAAAATTTCTATCTGTAATATTAAAGAAGAGTCATGTAAAGTTTACATAAATAAATCTTCAAATGTCTCTGAAGGACAAAAAAGTATATTTCAGTAGAATAGAAGAAGGGCAAACTATGTTTGTGAATACAAAAACAGCATTCTAAAGATGGCAACTCTCATTAAAGATTATACATTTATGTAATGATAAAAATACTAGCAAGATTTTATTAAGCTACATAAACCTATTCTTAAGTTCAAATGAAAAAAATTAAACAATTGTGAGTAGTTAGGAAAATATTTAAGAAGAAAATTAAGGAAGGGGTATGAAGTTGGTTGTAATAAAGCTACAGAAATACAGTTTACTACTGTCACATAAAAAGACAGAGATCAATTATATGGTAGAAAAATTCCAGGTACAGATCTAATATTTATGAAAATTTAGTGCATCAAGTGGTGCTTCTTGAATCAGTGGAGAAAAGGTAGATTATTCAGAAATTGTTGTTGAGACAACAATTGGGTAGCCATCTGAAAAAGTTTTAAATTAGATTCTATACTTTGCACTTATTTAAATCTAAAAATACAATGAATATTCTAAAAAGCATCACATTGAAAGAAGTATTGGAAGAAGAAAAATTTCTAACAAGTTCTAAAAGTTGTGGGAAAAAAGTCTGTGAACTCAACTCTACGTGAACTAAAGCAAAAAATTCTGCATCACAGTAAACCCCCCAAAATAAACTTTTAAAACTCAAATGATAAACCTAGAAAAAACAACATACAATCACTCCTGCAGAGTTGATTTTAATTTAACAGGCCAATTTATTTAATATACAATGAAGACTCACAAGGAAATAAGACCAAGTTGAACACTCAGTAGGAAAAAATAAGGGGTAACAAACATAAACAGCAAACAGAAAACAAATGATTTTTTTAAACATGTAAAAGCATTTTCATTTTCAACACCATCGATAAGGAGAAAACTATGAGATGTAAAGTGTGTGATCAGCTTGGCAGTCTCAAAATATTTGAAATGAATGTGCTGGGGGGGCGGACAGAAATACATTTTTGATGGCATCATAAATTGCGAGGAAAATCACTCTAAAAATAAAAGATCCTAAGTGTCAATGTCTTTAGCCTGAATTGTATTCCAGGAATGTATCCTGTTGATACCTACCTATATGTAAGAGCAACCAGTTAGGAGGAACAAATCAAATAAGTCATTCAGTAAGTTCAGTCACTCAGTCATGTCCAACACTTTGTGACCCCATGGACTGCAGCATGCCAGGCTTCCCTGACCATCACCAACTCCCAGACCCTGCTCAAACTCCCGTCCGTCGAGTTGGTGATGCCATTCAACTATCTCATCCTCTGTCATCTCCTTCTCCTGCCTTCAATCTTTCCCAGCATCAGGGTCTTTTCTAATGAGTCAGTTCTTCGCATGAGGTGGCCAAAGTATTGGAGCTTCAGCTTCAGTTAAATAAAATAAGGCACACACCTGAGATGCAGTAAAAGGCAACTTTAAGTTGGTACTTTAAGTTTAGGTAAGAAAAATCTTTCAAGGTCCTGTCTCAAATAAGAAAAATGCAGAACGAATAATGAAAAAAAAAACAAAAAACTCCAATCTTTGTATAAAAAATAGACACACATGTATTTGCTTGTATGTTCCTGGAATAGAGGAATAGGAAGGAGAAGTTCTTTTTAATATATAAAGTTATATATAATTTGTGCCTAAATTATCAGTTAAAATATTTTTTAAAAGACACAGCTTTGACCTTGTTGATCTATATTTTTTTCCCATTTATTTGATATCTGTTTTATTTTACTGTGTACTTTCTTATACTTTTTATTTTATTATTTTTTTACATTTTTAATACTTTTCTGTTTTTAGCTTTTTGAATTTACTACCATATGTGGCTATCTTTCCTTTTTGAATTTTGTTTTTCTTTTTGGATTCAGTTGCCCTTTTCTTTAGGCACTTCCTTTAAATGCTACCTCCATGAGAATGTGAGAGGAATTACCAAGTTCTAACATTTCCCAAATTTGTTACATTCATAGATTCTATTTAGAATTCTTGTTTAATACTTTTTTAAAAAATTGGAAGTTCATTAGGTACCTGTTCTAAGATCATCTTTTTCTTCTGTGGTTTGATTATGGCTTACCTTTTAAAAATTAATGTGAAAAGTTAACATATATAATAATAAAATAAAAATACAGTAAATTCCACTACTTTCATTACCCAGATTCAATTATTATCAATGTTTTGTATTATTTTGCTGACTTACTCTTTTTATCTCTTGTTTTGTTTTAAAAACTGTAAATTCTAGATCCTGTGTCTTTTACCCAGTGTAGTCAGGATGTATTTTTAGATAGCATAAATCTTTTTTCACCTAACCACAGTGGCATGAACCACAAGTAATAAAGCTACTAGTGTTTTCTTAAAATTCTCTGATATTTATAATAATTAAATGTTTCTGAAAAATTATTAATTAGTTAATTTCAGACATTAATTGTCTGGAAAAAAGTCTTCATTAAGTAATTTGTGATATAACAAATATGTGCACTGCATTTGTTTCAAGCTTTCTATAGTCTTATATTGAGTGTCTTTTTCTCCTCTGGGTGGGGGAGTGTGATCTGAATTAAACTATTTTTATTTAATGAGAGTATTCAAATTTTTTATTTTAATGTAAGCAAGAGGCTGTTGTTCAGTAGCTGACTTTTTGCTACCACATTGACTGCAGCATGCCAGGCTTCCCTGTCTTCCACCATCTCCTAGAGCATGCTCAAACTCATGTCCATTGAGTTGGTGATGCCATCCAACCATCTCATCCTCTGTCATCCCCTACTCCTCCTGCCTTCAACCTTTCCCAGCATCAGGGTCTTTTTTAATGAGTCAGCTCTTCGCTTCAGGTGGTCAAAGTATTGGAGTTTCAGCTTCAACATGAGTTTTTCCAATGAATATTCAGGGTTGATTTCCTTTAGGATTGAATGGATTGATTTCCTTGAAGTCCAAGGGACTCTCAAGAGTCTTCTCCAATACCACAGTTTAAAAACTTCAATTCTCCAGGGCTTAGCCTTTTTTATGGTCCAACTCTCACATCCATACATGACCCCTGGAAAAATCATAGCTTTGACTATGTGGACCTTTGTTGGCAAAGTAATGTCGCTACTTTTTAATATGCTGTCTAGGTTGGTCATAGGTTTTCTTCTAAGGAGCAAGTGTCTTTTAAATTCATGGCTGCAGTTACTATCTGCAGTGATTTTGGAGCCCAAGAAAACAAAGTCTTTCAGTTTCCATTGCTTCCCCAACTATTTGCCATGAGGTGATAGGGCTGGATACCATGATGTTAGTTTTCTGAATGTTGAGTTTTAAGCCAATTTTTCAGTTTCCTCTTTCACTTTCATCAAGAGGCTCTTTAGTTTTTCTTTGCTTTCTGCCATAAGGGTGGTGTCATCTGCATATCTGAGGTCACTGATATTTTTCCCAGCAATCTTGATTTCAGTTTGTGCTTCATCCAACCAGGCATTTCACATGATGTACTCTGCATATTAGTTAAATACACAGGGTGATGAGCTACAAACTTGACACACTCCTTTCCGAATTTTGAACCAGTCCATTGTTCCATGTCTGGTTTTAATTGCTACTTCTTGTCCTACCTACAGGTTTCTCAGGAGGTAGATAAGGTGGTCTGATAGTCCCATCTCTTAAGGAATTGTCCACAGTTTGTTGTGATCCACACACAGTCAAAGGCTTTAGTGTAGTCAGTGAAGCAGAAGACGATGTCTAGTTAACATTCATCACGACACGCAAGTATAATTTTTACTACATCAGTCAAGAAGTGGCAGCAACCTAAATGTCCATTGATGGATGAATGGATAAAATAAATATGGTATGGATATGCACATATCATATTTGCTTCATACATATGGAATATTTTTCATCCATAAAAATAAATCTTGCCATTTGCAACAATATAGAGAGAATTTGAGGGCATTATATGCAAAGTGAAATAAGTCAGACAGAAAGAGACAAATACCATATGATCTCATTTATATGTGGAATCTACCCCCACCTTCAGTATTATAAAAAGTAATAAAACATAAAAATAGAGCTCAAAGACACAGAGATTAGATTGGTGGTTTTCATAGATAAGGGGAGGAAGGGTGGATGAAATAGGAGGTCATCAAAAGGTATAAATTTCCAGTCATAAATTATTTAAGTGCTTCTTCTCCCCATTCAGTCTTGCTAGTCCTTCTGAGACATATCACATACTTTACTAATGTCCCCCAATTTCTACATCTTTTATATTTCTTGTATTTTAATTTTTTTGCTTCTATGATATAGTCTAGATATTTTATTTGACTTACAGTCCATTATGTTACTGAAGACTTCAACCTCTGTCTTACTAACAGACTCTCTCTACTGCCTTAGTTTGCAAGCTTGGATGAAGCAAACCCTCAGGTTGGAGAGGCTTGAGTGGAAAGGAACTTAGGGTGGTCTCCAGCCGACAGCCAATGAATAACTTCATCTTTCAACTCTTCAGCTTATGAAGAACCTACGACTTCAATCTTATAGCCCATGCACAAATGAAGTTTACCTAAAATCATGTAAATTTGGAAGCAGATCCTTTCCCACTCAGATTTTTAGATGAAACCCCAATTCTGAGCAACACCTTAAATTTTAGGGCTATGAGAAACCCTTAAGCAGATGATTCAGTTTTCACACCCATTTTCCTGATTCACAGAAACTATGTTGTTTTAAGCCACTGTTTGTGTTAATTTGTTACACAGCAGTAGATAACTAGTACATTGCCTGTACATATCAGTGTCTACTTTATTTTCTGTGGGTATGTTCTTCTCTGGATATAAGGCTTGGGGTTAAGGGTCTTCCTTCCTCTTGCCTGTTCTTTCTCTGTGTGAGAAAAAAAAATCCCATCTAGTAGTTTAGATTTTGGAAACCTCTTTACAAGTTACCAAGATGATAACTTTTTGCCTACTTTCTGGACCTTTGAATTTTTCCTTTAGATTTGCCAAACTCTCTCCCATTTAAAACATCTTGGTTAAATCATATTCAGAGATAGTTTGATAGAGTGGAAAGTTCATGGATTTGAAACCAAATAGGTCAAGGTCTGGGTCCTCTTTCTATCATTTACCTTCTCATCCTGTTTCTTCATTGACAAATTAGTATAGCAATGATGTGAATTAATAGTACAGACAATTATGTAAATTAAAACATGTGCTCAGTTGTGTCCACCTCTTTGTGGCCCTGTGGACTGTAGCCTGCCAGGCTCTTCTGTCCATGGAACTTTCCAGGCAAAAATCCTAGCATGAATTGCCATTCCCTACTCCAGGGGATCTCGTCAATCCTGGGATCGAATCTGTGTCTCTTGCATCTCCTTCATTAGTAAGTGGGTTCTTTAACACTAGCACCACCTAGAAAACCCAGGTGCTATATAGTGGAGCCTCAATTAATATTAACAATTATATTTTCATATTTATTACAGAATATCCTTAAGATCATACTTAAGTTGATTTTAAGTATATATAGGGATATATAAAAATTTATATATATATACATATAAAATTTTAAGTATATATAAGAATACTCCTCAGACATCTCATTTCTGCCTTCCTGGCTGAAATTTCAGCCAGAGATTACAGTTGGGTAATATAATCAACTACTCTTTTAAGCATGCACTGTAGGCAGAGATTTTCTCAATTTTTGTTTTTAAACTTGTCATTAAGAGCCCATGGTACTAAGATATCGCTATTATTAATAAATTCATTCTTACAGGAAAAGCTTGGGAGGTTAGATTCTCAATAGTATGGCAAGGATTAAAATCCAGCAAGGTTCAGCAAGATGATGGGATATCACACTGGTGATTATTATATTACTGAAGACTGCAACTTCTGTCTTACTAACAGACTCTTACGTATTTAGAACATTCTCTTGACAAGTTCACATTTGCATCTTTTCACCATTACCTTTAGACTTTTAAGAGGTATATACCAAAAAAAAAAAAAAAGGAATGCATTGTGGTAGGTAGGATTCTAAATGGATCCCAAGATCTTCACTGGTACATAGCTTTGAATACTCCCTTGAGTGGGGAAAGAACCTATGAGTTTGATGAATGCTGCCTTGTGATTAAGTTACTTTACTTGGCAAAAGTAAAGATATTTTAAAATCTACAGGACAAAAGGGATGTTATCCTGTAAAGGAGAATCAGGAGGTCAGAGACAGAAAAAGAGAGACTTGAAACAAGGTTTATGATCTCTTGTAGGTTGTAGCGAAGAAGAAGATAGTATTGTGGAGAAAGATTTATGGCAGGGAATGGCAATAGGCTTCTTTAAGCAAAGGTCCTCAGTCATACAATCAAAAGGAACTGAATCTTGCCAATCTAGAAGTGAATCTAGAAGAACCCCGGCAAGATATTCATTTCATCTTGGTGAGATTCTGAGCAGAAGACCCAGCTAATAGGTGCCCAGAAACTTGACTATGGAAACTGAGAAAAATTGTGTTGTTTTAAGCTGTAAAGTTCATGGAAATTGCTAGGGAGAAACAATAATGGAGAATAATGCTTAGTTTTCCTAAAATAATACCTTATGTGATAAATGTTTCTTTCTTTAATAATTTGAGTCATTAAACTTGTGTCACTATACAGTTCAAAATGTTTCTTGTCATCTAACCCCAATTCTGTCAAGTCCATCGGAACCAGAACAAGTAACAAGCATTTGTTCCATCAAGTTCAATTTATGTCCTTATTTGGGACTGACCCAGTTTAAAACTGGTCAGCAATTAATGGGTAATTTGCCTGAGTCATCATTCTTGAGTGTTCATTTCCAAAAGGAGGCTTTGTCAAAATGTCAATCTTTGTATTCTGCTGTGCCTATAATCTGGTGGCTTTCCAGTTCTTGCTGAATAAGGAGCTAAATATGCATTTCTATTTTTGCTACTAATTAAATGTGCATGACACAGTGGAGTTGGGAAGAGCAGAGCTTACCAGTGTTCTTGTTCCTTTTGTGGTACACGCTATAAACCAGAAGTAGAGTGAGACTAGCTTCATTATACGCCAGCTGTTCATTTTAAATATTAACAGTATATTCTATGAACCAAGGAGGGTAACACTCATGTACCTGGATTTTCTTGCACTTGTGATCTCCATGGTCAAGAGAGAAACAACAGACAATGCTGGGAAAAGACCCTGAGGCTATGAGGGTAAGAAAGCTTAAGGGAAATAAGTTATAATTATTATATGATATTTGACCTTGAAAAAAACATTTTAACCCATTTGAGCTTCAATTTCCTCATCTGTACTGAATAAATCCCTTTGCTCTTTCTCTTCATATCAGAAATCACTTGAATAAATGAGTGCCTCTATTATTCTCCAGAGTGCCTCCTCAAATCCATCCTATTCTCTTTATCACCACTTCTTTTTAATATCTTCTGTTCAAAATAATTTCAGCTGGATTATTTAAGCAGTTTCACTTCTCCCATTTTTTATTTCTCCAATTTTTCTTTTATACTGATGCCAGAATTATGTCTCCTATACATTTGTATAGGTGGTGAATCTCTCTTCCTCAAACCAAATACCCATTGTTTTCCAGTTCCTCATTTTCTATGGGGTTGATTAATTAGTACAATCCTTTGGTATACCACACAAGGTGAATGATGACATCATATCTTTGCCAGATTTAAAATCTAGTGTATCCTATGTTCAAGTAACAGAGGTCCACTGATAATTTCTTTTTAATTTTTATTTTATATTGCAGTAGAGTTGATTAGCAATGCTGTGTTAATTTCAAAGTTCCATTGTTGATTAATAATGTCATGCGAGTTGGCAAAACTGGTTCAGTTATACTTATACATGTGTCTGTTATTTTTCGAATTCTTATCCCATTTAGGTTATTACAGAGTATTAAGCAGAGTTCCCTGGCTCTACAGTAGGTCCTTTTTGTTTGTCTGTTTCAAATATAGCAGTGGGTACAGGTTAATCCCAAACACCCAACTGGTCCCTCCCCCTCCCTCTCCCCTCTTGGCAGCAACAAGTTCCTTCTCTAAGTCTGTGAGGCTGCTTCTTTTTGTAAATATGCTTGTTCACATCATCTTTTTGGACTCCACATATAAGGACTATCATATGATATTTGTCTTTCTCTGTCTGACTTACTCCGCTTTTGCTCCCTTGTTAAGTTGTGTCAGATGTGCTGAGACCCCATGGACTCTAGATCACCATTCTCCTCTGTCCATGGGATTTTCCAGGAAAGAATACTGAAGTGGGTTGTCATTTCCTCCTCCAGAGGATCTTCCCAAATCAGGCATTGTAATTCCGTGTCCTGCCTTGGCGGGGGTATTCTTTACCGCTGAGCCGCCTGGGAAGTCCTCTCTTTGCCTGATACTCTGCAAATGGCATTCTTTCATTCTTTTTAAATAGTTTAGTAGTATTCCATTGCATATATGTACTACATCTTCTTTATCTGTTCATCTGTTGATGGACATTTAGATTGCTTCCATATCTTGGTTATTGCAAATAGCACTGCAATGAACGTTAGGGTGCATATATCCTTTCAAACCATATTTTTCCCCAGATATATACACAGGAGTGGGATTGCTGGATCACATGATAATTTCGAAATAGCTCACCTCTCCACGTCTGTTTTCAAGCTGTCTTCCTCCACTCATCTCTCAAAGACCTAGTTGAAATGTGTGTCCTTAGAAAAGCCTTCCTGATCACATATTGGAGGAAATTAATGCTTTCTTCTCTGTGTTCCCATGGCACTTTGCTTAGATACCTATCATGACACCGGTACAGTCGGTTTTAAGCACAGCTGTCCCTTAGGCTGAATTGGGAACCTAGGAAAACAAATTGCTTATTTTACTACTCTTTTATATTTTCACTGAAACTTGCATGCTCACTGTAAGTCCAGGAGGTGTGCATTAAGGAATTATAGCTGAACGAATGTGTCAGTGAAGTAATAATAGGAATGCATGTGTGCTATGACAAACCTAAAGTGTATGCATGCTAAGTCAGTTCAGTCATGTCCGTTTCTTTGCAACACTTTAGACTGTGGCCCACCAGGCTCCTCTGTCCACGGGATTCTCCTGGCAAGGATACTGGAGTGGGTTATCATGCCCTCCTCCAGGGAATCTTTCCGATCCAGAGATTGAACCAAGTCTCCTGCATCTCCTGCCCTGGCAGGTGGATTCTCTACCACTAATGCCACCTGAGAAGCCCCAATAATAATAGTAATAAATAGCTTTGTTGGCTCTTTATGAATTGTTTGTTGCTGTGCTGTGAGTGTTATATGGATTAAGCCATTTGATTCTTACCCTTTTCTTCATGGAAGAAATAATTATATTTTCCATGCTGTAGATAGTTGCACCTAAGTTTACTGATGTGTAACTATATACAGCATAGAAAACCTAAGTTTACTGAGGGTTTCCCTGGTAGCTCAGCTGGTAAAGAATCTGCCTGCAGTGTGGGAGACCTGGGTTTGATCCCCGGGTTGGGAAGATCCCCTGGAGAAGGGAACCATTACCCATCCCAGTGTTCTTGCCTGAAGTATTCATGGACAGAGGAGCCTGGCAGGCTGTCCATGGGGTCACAAAGAGTTGGTCAGGAGTGAGCGACCTTCACTTTCAAGTTTACTGAAGTAAGTGTTTCCTCTAAGGGCAATCATCTAGAGAAAGGGATGAGTTAAGTGGATGCCACGGGGTTTGTTGCATATTTTAAATGTCTTTTTCTTCCCTTTCATTTTCAGAAGTCAGATTATACCAACAATTATTGTTGTATTTGTGCAATCCAGTGCATTCCAGTTCTCAAAGGAGATCATACTAAATAGTAATTTTCATTGTTGAACATCTTGAATGCCAGAAAGGTAGGTAGGATATTTGGGGTGAGTTAGTAGTTATTAGAAGGTGCTTTTGAAAGAAAGGGATTCTAAATGCATGACACAAATTCATGTTCTCATATTGTAAGATTTGACAGCTATAATATAGGGGTTTCTAAAATTATAGAATCTTCGGGGTTTTCATTCTAACCTTACTGCATTTATTATAAACTCTTTCAACATAAAATGCAGTAATGTTTAACAAATTCATGCACATTACTTTCTTGAAAGACTTAATGATTTAGGAGAGTTGAAAGATAGGTATAAATTATACCATCTAGGGTTTCAGGCCAGGTAACGTCTTTGTAAAAGATTGTCTAAAAATTAAAAATTTCAAGTGAAACACATTATGTGTGCAGTTATCAAAGATCCTGGATGTTCTTTAATCATATTGTGTCATCCTATATATTTTACATCATTGAGTTTCTTGATATTAGTCAATAGGCCCTGAACATTTGAATTTTTCCTACAGCTCAATGAGTCTGCCACACTTTGCCCTTTTGGATTCCTTATATTCAAGACATAAGAGAATGCAGGCCACTAAAATGGAAGGAAGGAAGCCAGACAGATGTATTCATGAGCTACATCTACTCTTTTGCCTTCCAAGCACCATATTTTTAACCAGATGAGCTAAGTGGTTGCAAATGTCCCTTATTCTTAGCAGTCCCTGAGAAAACTGGCATCTGAATTTGCTTCCCTGAGAGCATCTATTTTAAAAAATTATGTTCTTTCTTTTGTGTTTCTTTGAAAAAAAGAAAAAAAAGACCCTAAAATACAAAAGGTAGAAGGAAATAAAGTTGATACTAGAAAAGTTGCTGGTCAAGAAAATTGCTTTTTAAAAAATTATTTTACTTTAACAAAGAAAAATGTTAAGATTGAGTGAAAATTCTATTAAAACTAGGACAATCTCTTTCTACATACTGGACTATAGCTTAAAAAGACAAAGCTAAATCTGTTTAATTCTGTTAAACTGTTAAAGTGCTAAAGCTGTTTAGTTCTGTGTATTGGTTCATGAGCTAGCAGGATAAGTCTTGGTATACACAATGAATTTCTCCAAGACTCATACACATCACGAATAATTTTTGTGCATGAATCATTCAAGCTTCTCAGAGATGTTGGAGCTGCAATAAGATTAGAAGGCAAGCTACATGAATTTCCTCTTCCTGTAGCATTAAATCTCTCTCAAAATGACTAATGCCATTGTGCATATTTCTTCAAATAGTAGAAGGGTGGCGGCCCACAAATAATCTATAGAGATGGACCATGATAGAAGCCTGTGATTCTAGCAACAAAAGGGAAGCTGACTCAGGCTAGAGAAAGGCAAAGAGTGGGACAAAAACACAATCATGATGCTTCAAAATGAATCAGGGAGACAGGTTGAGAAAAAAACCACCAGCTGAGGGAGCAATGTGGACAAAGGTCAGGTGGGGAATTATTGTTGTTGTTCAGCCTGTAAGTTGAGTCCAACTGTAGCCCACCTGTCTCCTCTGTCTGTGGGATTTCTCAGGCAAGAATACTGAAATGGGCTGTCATTTCTCCAAGGGACCTTCTCGAGCCAGGGATCGAACCCGTCTTGCATTGGTAGGCAAATTCTTTACTGTTGAGCCACCTGTGAAGCCCAAGTGGGGAACAGCAACAGTTTATTCAGAAGAGGAAGAGGAAGAAGATACTGCTGAAGAGATATAAGGGCCAGATTATGAGACCCATAGAATAACAAGATTGAATAAACACTGATCGGGCAAAACCAGTACCAGACTAAAAGTTACTAAACCCTCACTATATATTTCACACAAAGATTTACAGAAGTGTTCCTAACAAAAAGGAGGGACAAGAAAAATTTCTGCAGTTACTTGACATGAATAAATAGCCATTCCCTCCTTGAAGATAGAATTCATCACAGGCACAAGGAAGATAGAATTTAACAACCTGTCTTTGAATCACCCAAGCTAGTTTCCTTTGGAGCTTATACAAAATTTCTCCCCAGGAATATGTGATGATTTTTAAGGTTTTAACTTTGGTAGGAAAGTAGAACAATTTATAATGCTAACCTAGCCTCGCCACCACAAACACTTGATTTTCCCAAATGTTTACCCCTCAGAAGCATGATGTATAAACAGCTTTCTAAACAAGTTTGGTGGAGCCAAATGATGATTTGAGGACAAATAAAACAGTGATATATATTCTTTTTTTTTGTATTTATTTTTTTAGTGTGGACCATTTTTAAAGGTGTCATTGAATTCAGTAGTTACAGTATCACACTATTTCATGTGTTGAGTTTTTGGCCACCAGTAATCTGGGATCTTAGTTCCCTGACTAGAGGTTGAACTGCATCTCCTGCATCAAAAGACAGAAGTTATAACCACTGGACTACCAGGGAAATCCTGGCAGTGATGTATGATTACAAGAGAACCGAAAGGTGAGGAGTTCAGAGAGGTCAGTTAACCCAACCTAACATATGATACTGAAACTGCATTAACCCTCAAATGACACATACTGAGTTGTCAAGGACATTTTGCTTGAATACTCAACTTCAAGTAAGGTATAGGTTTTCCAGTCTATTTTTTCCATTTTTGTGGAATATGCAATATTGATTAAAAAAATATATACTAAGCAAAGTTGGTGTGCTTTCCCCAACTCCATCTCAAATTTCTATCCCTTAGGCAAATAACATTTCTTTCCCATATAGCAATTATTCTGATAGACTGGGAGTTATTTTTATTTATCTCCACTTAACAGACTCACTGGATTAGCTAACAATCTTCCCTCCTTCTGGAGTTTACTGGCTGCTGGGATTTACATGCTCACTGCATGCTGACTGCTCCTTGCATTCTGCCCATGTACTTCTAACGCCATCATTTGTGTTTTAATCCTACCAAGAGCCAAGAGCTTTTATTTTGTAACTTGTTGACACTAGGTGTATTTCTTGTTGTAATTATGTAATTTAATTATTAGCTAGTATGCAAAAGCAGGTAGAAATAGAGTTGAATTGTTTGGAAAGACTAATTGAAGATGAGTTACTACCAAGCAATAGTAAACTATGCGTATGTGAGATAGCTTTAAAAGAGAGGCATTTCTCTAAGCTCTTGTTCCTCTTAAGGAAAATAAATCAACAGTCAAGTGGGATGTAGCTATATAAAAGACATGGAGCCAAGCCCCTTGGTCCCATACCCAGAGTCCCTGGATCCTTGCTGTCTCTATATATCAGACAAACTTTCTGGTGCAACACTTGCACTTCTTGGTATAAAGCTTTTGGCTCCCAGAGCCCTTCCTGTCCACCAGTTTAAGAGGCCAGAAACTTCTTAGAATCGACATCACCAAGAACAATCCTAAATAAATAATTGACAGACATGGGTATATAAATACTCCAGTCCACAGTCCTGTGGGAGGAACATCTCTGAAAGTCTTGTTCTATATCGATGCCTAAATTTCCCCACGTTCATCAAATTCCACAGTTCTGACATGTCCCTTTACTAACCCTTTTCTGGTTGCCTTCTCTCACCTGTCTCTTGCCTTTATTCTTGCCACTATTTCCTGGAATCACTTCCCAACAAACGACATATATTCAAACTCTCGTCTACACGTTGGCTCCTTAATGGTGTCTCTGCCAGCTTGACTGCCGTAACAAAATCTGCCCCTACAGATTTAGGGGCTTAAAGAGCAAACAGCAGAATTTACTTTCTTGTAGTTCTGAAGGCTGGAAGTCTGAGTTCAGGGTGCCAGGAGTGTTGGTTTCTGAGAAGGACTCTCTTTCTTTCTTGCAGATGGCCACCTTCTCTCCACGTTCTCACGAGGCAGAGAGTTCTGATCTCTTTTACCTCTTATAAAGCCACAAAGCTTATCATCATGGTTCAGACCTCATGACCACTTTTACCCTAATTACCTGCCAGATTCCATCTCCAAATACCATCTCACTGGAGAAATTAGAGCTTCAACATATGAATGTGGGTGCGGGGGACCCGGGTGGGAGGGTGCACAATTCACTCTATAGCTGGTAAGCAAAATTAAAGCAGAATATTATATGGAATTACAATCTGTAGGGGCTTCCCAAGTGGCTCAGTGGTAAAGAATCAGCTTGCAATGCAGGAGACAAGAGATTTGGGTTCAATCCCTGGATTGTAGTAGATCCTCTGGAGGAGGAAATGGCAACCCACTCCAGTATTCTTGCTGGGAAAGTCCCATGGAGAGAGGAGTTCGCGGGCTACAATCCATGGGACAGCAAAGAGTCCAAAATGACTCAGCACGCATGCACACTCTGTAGATATATTCTCAAAGTAAAAGCCATTTCCTTAAATAAAAAGACTGATAAATAACTAGATATCTGTGTCTTTTTTATTTAAAAATTGTTTAGTATGTATGTAAGTAACCTAAATGACTTGCTATCTCAACTGTAATATGAAAAGCCGTCACTTTATAATCAAAGTTTCTGACAACTTATTTAAACATAGACATTTTTCTATATTTTAGGCACCCTTTTGGGGGCCACTTTTTGAGAGTCATTTTGTCACTCTGCAATATGACAAGTTTTTAAAAAGTGGAACACTTTAAATATACAAAAGTACTGAATTAATGTAATGGACAGAGTCACACAAATAAGGGAAAACAATTTTTTAAATTATTTGCTTCAATATTACTTTTAAGTGAATAACATATTGCAGATCCATCTAAAGCTTTACCTTCGTTCTTTCCCTTCCTGTGTCTCCCTTCCTATTGGAAACCACCATCCTGAAGTTCATGGGCAGCATTCCCATGCATGTGTCTGTGTAGTACTTATTGTGTGCCTATGAGTGATGGCAAAAATCACAGCTATGGTGTTACCTTTTGGTCACCTCCTCAGGTCAGATGCACCAATTCTCCAGCCGCTGATATCAGCTGTTGATGGCACCCAGCTTTGCCCCAGACTAGACATTGCTTTCAGCTATGGAGAGCTTCACATCCTTGATTTGGCGTGAGGCTGGCTGACTCAGGGATATACACACTCAACTCCCTTGCTTCAATTGAAGTAACTGAACAGCCATCCAACTTCCCAAATTCCCTGTAGGATGGGGTGAGACCTCACTTAGAACCATATCATGACTTGGCTTCCTGTGTGCTTGCTAAGGTGGTTCAGTCATGTCTGACTCTTTGTGACCCTACGGACTGTAGCCCACCAGAATCCTCTGCCCATGGTATTCTCTAGGTGAGAATGATGGAGTGGGTGGCTATGCCCTCCTCCAAGGGATCTTCCCCACCCAGGGACTGAACTCACATCTCTTAGGTCTCCAGCATGGGCAGGTGGATTCTTGACCACTAGCTCCATCTGGGAAGTCCAGACGTGACTTCCTACTCTGCCCTATTCTGCTTTTCTCACTTCTTTAAATCTTCCTAAGGCAATCTTCAGCCTTCCTTGATGGCTCAGATGGTAAAGAATCTGTCTGCCAATACAGGAGACCTGGGTTTGATACCTGGGTCAGAAAGATCCTCTGGAGAAGGTAATGTCTACCCACTCCAGTATTCTTTCCTGAAGAATTACATGGATGGAAGAGCCTGGTAGGCTACAGTCCAAGGGTCTCTCACAATGGACTCAGAATTGACTGAGTGACTAACATGGACACAGGCAAGGCAATCTTTCCTCCTTTTCCATACAGTGCTCCATCTTAAGATGGAGTGTCCAGAAAACTCAATTACAAGAAATCATAGAAGATGACACCACCCTTATGGCAGAAAGTGAAGAAGAACTAAAGAGCCTCTTGATGAAAGTGAAAGAGGAGAGTGAAAAAGTTGGCTTAAATCTCAACATTCAGAAAATTAAGATCATGGCATCTGGTCCCATCACTTCATGGGAAATAGATGGGGAAACAGTGGCTGACTTTATTTTTCTGGGCTCCAAAATCACTGCAGATGGTGACTGCAGCCATGAAATTAAAAGATGCTTACTCTTTGGAAGGAAAGTTATGACCAACCTAGATAGCATATTAAAAAGCAGAGACATTACTTTGTCAACAAAGGTCTGTCTAGTCAAGGCTATGGTTTTTCCAGTGGTCATGTATGGATGTGAGAGTTGGATTATAAAGAAAGCTGAGCACCGAAGAATTGACGCTTTTAAACTGTGGTGTTGGAGAAGACTCTTGAGAGTCCTTTGGACTGCAAGGAGATCCAACCAGTCCATCCTAAAGGAGATCAGTCTTGGGTGTGCATTGGAAAGACTGATGTTGAAGCTGGAACTCCAATACTTTGGCGACCAAAGGAGAAGAGCTGACTCATTGGTAAAGACCCTGATGCTGGGAAAGATTGAGGGCAGGAGGAGAAGGGGATGACAGAGGATGAGATGGTTGGATGGCATCACTGACTCAATGGTGATGGGTTTGGGTGGACTTCGGGAGATGGTGATGGACAGGGAAGCCTGGTGTGCTGTGGTTCATGGGGTCGCAAAGAGTCGGACACGACTGAGCAACTGAACTGAGTTGAAACTTTATTTATTGTTTTGTGTGATTTAAAATTTACATAAATGGAATCATACTGTGTTGTGAACTCTTTTATGTTTTTGAGATATACCCATATTTGTACATATAAATGTAATCCATCTTAACTGATATACAGAGTATGATTCTAAGAATAAACCATTTTTTATTAATTTATTTCCCTATCAAGAAATAGTTTACTCCACTGTGGTCATTAAAATCACTGTTTCAAAGAAACATTCTTTTCTTTTGCATATATGTGAGTGTTTTTCCATAACAGACATCACTGAGAGTTTATATGATGCTACAAGTTACTAGCCAGTTTCCAATTGTTCTTTAAGTGCTTTTAACAATTTTCATTCCCATCAATAATATGAGTTCTCATTTCTCTACACTCTTGCCAAAACATCTTGCTAAAAATATTAACAACATTAATTTTTTTCAAATCTGCTACTGTGAGATGGTATCTTAGTTATCTAAAATTTGAATTTTGCTGATTGCAAGTGAAAATAAGCATCATTTTATTTTCTAAAATTTTCATTCATATTTCCTCATCTATAAATTGGTACCCCTGCCAGTTTTCTAATAAGATATGTATTTCTCATTTTTATATGCATGTTTATCTTTTGTGGGTTACATTTCACATCTAGGGTGTGATTTTCCTTTGTATTTATTGTCTTTTGTTACATAAAATTTTTAAAATTTGATGTCAGTTCAGTTTAGTTGCCCAGTCTGCCCAACTCTTTGCAACCCCATCGATTGCAGCACACCAGGCTTCCCTATCCATTACCAACTCCTGGAGCTTACTTAAACTCATGTCCATTGAGTTGTTGAGGTCGTTCAACTATTTCATCCTCCTTCTCCTCCTGCCTTCAATTTTTCCAGGCATCAGGGTCCTTTCTAATGAGTCAGACCTTTGCATCAGGTGGCCAAAGTATTGGAGCTTCAGCTTCATCAGTCCTTTCAATGAATCAGCCCTTTCATCAGTCCTTTCAATGAATATTCATTGAAATTTAGGATTTCCTTTAGGATTGACTGGTTTGATCTCCTTGCAGTCCAGGGTATTCTCAAGAGTCTTCTCCAATACCACAGTTCAAAAGCAGCAATTCTTGGCACTCAGCTTTCTTCATTGTCCAGCTCTCACATCCATACATGCCTACTGGAAAAGCCATAGCAGTGTATTTAATGTATTAATACTGGTTATGCATTTTGCTTTTCATGTTCTGTTTAAGAAATTATTCCCTATGCCTAGGTTATGAAAATATGTTTTATGCTAAATTGTGTATAGTTTTCTTTTCACATTTATGTTTTTAATCAAGCTGAGATTAACTTGTGTATGGAATAATGAGAGATCTAATTACAAATTTTTCCTTAGGGAGAATCTGTTATTCTAGTGCCATTTATGTAATGGTGTATGTTTCCTGGGTAATTCATTTTGTCATTTCTGTCATTTTGTAGCTCTTCTCATAGATGTGATTCCATTTATTTCTATTTATTATTTATTCTGCTTTGGTCTGTTGTTGGGCTTATCACTTTATTCCATAGATCTGTTTCATGATTTTGGCATGAAAATTTCTGCAATATTTATCTGTGTTAAAGTATGTTTATTTTTAAACTTGGTTTTGATTTAATTTTGTTTTGATGAATAACTACTTATTTACTGATATTAGCTTATAATGCGTACCAATCTGGTATGTTTGAGTTTTCTTATTTTGAGTCAAGTTTGATGAGATACTTTTCTAGGTTCCTTGGATCTAAATTATTCAAGTGAAGTGAAAGTCACTCAATTGTGTCTGACTCTTTGCGACCCCATGGACTATACAGTTCATGCAATTCTTTAGGCCAGAACACTGAACTGGCTAGCCTTTCCCTTCTCCAGGAGGTCTTCCCGACGCAGGGATCGAACCCAGGTCTCCCGCATTGCAGGCGGATTCTTTACCAGCTGAGCTATAAGGGAAGCCCCAAAATTATCCAAACCACCATACAATTATTCATAATTTAATAAATATTTTGTAATATCTCAATTTTTATCCTTATTTTCATTTTGGATGATTAAGCCTGCTATAGAATGAGTTTGTTATAATGTTTTGTTAATTCTTTCTTATTATTTAAGCATTTTGTCCACTAATATTTGCTCACATATATTACGTCTTTCCATAGAATATCCATCTTTGTTTCAATTGCTATGCTATTAATATTTCAAGTGGATTTCTTAAAGCATTAATTTTTGACATTTTTTCTTTTCTATAATTTGGTTTAAGACACAAATTTCCCACTAAGTAGTATTTTAATTGTATCCCACAAATTAGATATGCAGTGCATTCGCTGCTTCTTAGTTCTAAGCATTCTAATTTTTATGGCAAGGCATTATTTCACATGTAATTCTTCTAAAGTTATGTTTTTCTAATATTTGTTTTAAATTTCTAAACTTACCGATTCACGAATTTATTTTGAGTGAACTCATTCTGTTTGGCAGGACTACTGTCAAGGAAGTAAATACATTTTTTCAAGTTTGTTCAGTTTAGTCTAGTTTAGAATAGCATCAGCATTGTCAGTTCCTCGGTTCTCCATGCCACAAAATCTGTTTAGGTGTTTCATTCATAAATATAATTTACTCCTGCTATCTTTCTAATCTATAAGCTAGGCTTTCAGATTTTATTGCAGTTAAGCCTTCCTTGTTAAGTACTTCCTGTAAAATGTGAAAAATCATACACTTTTCTTCCATTTTGCCTTCATCATAGCTATTTAAAATTCATTTGAATGTTTAGTTAAACTCAGGAGGTTGAAAGAATGATACTAAAACACTCAAATTCTATATTTGCAACTTAAACATCTCTGAAAATTTCTACTGCCCTCACTCTTTGACAGTTACCAATGAATTAAGTTGAATATTTAACTTAAAAATAACTTCAATATTTGATTTGAAGAGTATTAAGAGTGGTAAATACTCCCCTGAACAGAGGAGCCTCGTGGGCTAAAGTCCATGGGGTCACAAAGAGTCAGACACGACTGAGACTGACATCTTCACTTTCACTTAGGAGTGGTAAAACAATCTAATTTAGGTTTGTAAGATTTAAAAAATGAATGGAAAAAAAATAAGTAGAATAGAATCTTTTAAAAACGAGCTTTTTTTTGAGACAGTTATCCCACTGCTTAACTTAAAACACTAACTCATATACATAAATGATGTGATCCTTGTTGGATATTCAATGAAAATCTTTATTGATACACACACATTTCAATCAAAAACTAAGCAAAATGATTTAGTTAGCTGCATGGTGATGCTGGTAAGTAGTTATGACTCTGAATTATTTAATCTTTGCAATATGCCTATTCCTAATTCAGGTATTGTAATTACTAGAATTACAATGGTCTTTCAAGCGGCCACATATGGTTGTGAGAGGTGGACCATGAAGAAGGCAGAACGCTAAAGAACTGATGCCTTCAAACTGTGGCACTGGAGAAGACTTCTGAAAGTCCCTTGGACAGCAAGATCTCACCAGTCAATCTTCAGGGAAATCAACCCTGAGTACTCATTGGAAGGACTGATGCTGAAGCTGAAGCTCTAGTATTTTGGTCATCTGATCTGAACAGGTGACTCATTGGGAAGGTCCCTTATGCTGGGAAAGTCTGAAGGCAGAAGGAGAAGGGAGTGTCAGATGACAAGATAGCTGGATGGCATCACTGAAGCAATGGATGTGAGCCTGGGCAAACTTTGGGAGATAGCGAAGGACAGAGAGGCCTGGCGTGCTGCGGTCCATGGTGTCACAGAGTCAGACACGACTGGGAGACTGAACAACAACAGATTACCAAAATGTAAAGATAAGTCAAACGTGACTCCTTTACTTCATTCAAGAGGTTCATGATAATGGGGAAGAAAGAAAAACAAATCAGTAAATAATGTTCATCATTTAGAGGAGCCATGAAAATACTGAAGAGTTAACTGACTTTCAAGTTCCTCTGAGGTGGGAGTAGAGAAAAAGGGGAGGGCTTTTTTTTTTTTTTTTTTTTAAGAAGTTATTAAACACATAGCTTTAAAAAATGTGGTATTGTTCTAGTGAAAATGGAGATGGCCTGTGCTCAGGCATGTCCTCTGAGAAGCCAACTGTGAGGGCATTTTCCTGGGAGAGGTCTGTTACTGAGTCCTCTCAGGACTTACATCTGTCAGGGAGGAAGGAATTAGGAGGCAGAATTAGGCAGAGAAAGGAATTGGGCAGAAAGAGGAGTTTACCAGAGAACCTGACTGATTCCACAGGGCCTCTGGAGCTAGCAGTTCCAGTTTTGCAGCCTAGAAAAGCTTCCTCAAGGACCTGGGAGCCATCCCTTTGAAACATAATCATCAAGAAGCTCAGTACCCCTCTCTCCCAGACTCTGTGTGAAGATAAGAACATATCTCTGATGAGGGACAGTCAGTAAACACAGATGGTCCAAAAACAGTGACCAGCCTAACATTCTCCAGTGTTTTTCCATCATCTCATCCAATGATTAAACAATCTCTTGTTTGTTTCAGGGAGATTGAGTTTAGTTTATCTCCCCTACTGCAGTAGTTTTGAATAGATTCTTTTATATTATAGTAGTGAATAAAATATTGAACACATTCTTGAATAAGTGTTAGTCACTCACTCATGTCTGACTCTTTGCGACCGTATGGACTGTAGCCTGCCAGACTCCTCTGTCCACGGGATTCTCCAGGCAAGAATACTGAAGTGGGTTGCCATTCCCTTCTCTAGGGGATCTTCCCGACCCAGCGATTGAACCCTGGTCTCCCGCTTGCAGGCCAATTCTTACCATGTGATCCACCAGGGAAGCCAAAGCCTGTTCACCTGGTCTGGTGTAATATGTTTTGACACCCATTATTGAGGACAGGCTACATCATGGGGAGGAATCTAGGCATAAGCAAAGCAGTTTCCTTCTGCAATGGATAAGTTCCAGGACAGACTCAGCTGTAATCTGTTAGCAGCCCACACTCCCAGGAGGTGGGGAATGAGTGCCACTGTCCTGAAGGGTGAGGTTCCAGGAAAGACAGCATGGCCTCCATGAAATGGATAGTGAAAGAAGATTTTTAAATCAAAGTCAAATGCCCTGGGTTTTGCAGAGTGCTACACATTGACAGCAAGAGGTCCAGTGACCCCTTCCTGTGTAACGCTTTATATTTAAAAAATCATGAAGATATGTGTCATCTTACAGAGCGCTAAGTGTCCTCCATCAGATGACTGCTTATTTTTGCAATATATTCCATCTTCATGTGTTCAAACAGTCATAACTGTGCATTCCAGGTTATAGTCTTTCTATACTAGCCAAAAAGTAACTTGCTACACCTCTCAAATTCTAGATCGAACTTCTTACTAGCTGTTCAATTAAAATTAAGGCTCAAACATAAATATGTGTAGTCAATAGTCTTCTTGAGGACCAAGTAGGTTTGTTGTTGTTGTTCAATTGCTAAGTTGTCTGAACTCTTTGTGGCCCCATTGACTGCAGCACACCAGGCTCCCCTGTCCTTCATTATCTCTTGAAGTTGGCTCAAATTCATGTCCATTGAAGTATATTTAGAATGGTGTTATTCCAGTGTTTAATATCATTTCATCCTTTGCCATCTTATAACAAAATCCCTTAAAGCCAAGATAATGCTACTAATAATCCTTCCTTGACTGCAGATTTCATGGACAAGAATTTGATTGGGGTTCAGTTGTATGAATTTAATATAAATCCCCAGTTTCCTGATGTTTGTATGAACCAGAATAGTAATACCACCTTGAAAGTGAGGGTCGGCAGAGTAAATGTTCAGGTAGTCTAGAAAATAACGGCAAAATGATGAAATAGGAATATGTAATTAGTGGCTTTCTTTTTGTGTTAATTTGAATATTAAAACTTTTTAAACCTTTTGAATTTTTTTTTTATTTAAGAATAACATACTTTGAGAAACATTCACAAATCAGAGACATACAGTTACATAAATTATCAAGAAAGGAACACATGCATAAAACATTATACAAGTCAAAAAATAGTATGTTATTAGCACCTCTGGAAAATTTCTTTTGCTCACTCCCAATTACTAACTCTATTCTCTTCCCAAAATGTAACTATTATTCTGATTTTTCACAACATAGATTGCTTTTTCCATTTTTAAATTTATATAATTAGAATCATACAGTGCAATATAAATTCTGGCTTCTTTTAGTCTAAATTATGTTTATGGGATTAATTCATGCAGTTGTGTTTATTTGTAATTAATTTATCTTCAACGATGTTCAGTATCCTATTCTATGAATAATCATGAATTTGCTTATCCATTCAACTATTGATGGCATCCTAGGCTGTTTCCAGAATTTGGTTGTTATGAATAATATTATAGACCATGTTCTATTTTTTGGCACACATGTATAAACACACCTCCTGGATATATATCTCAGAATGCCATTACTGTATTGTACAGTATATATTGTACTCTATGCTGATATATAGGTTTAGATTTAAGAAATTCTGCCAGACAGTTTTCAAAAATACTCATACCTATATCCTCTTGCAGAGTTTAAGAAGTCTACTTCATTCATATCTTTGTCAGTATTTGCTAATCAAATTTTAAATTTGGCAATTCAGGTATTGTGAGGCAATACTGAATTTCATTATAGCTTTTTAGTTTTAACTTGCATTTTTCTTATGGTTAATGAAGTTGAATATTTTTCAAGTGTTTTATTTAGATACGCTCTTTGGTGAAGAGCCTGATCAAATATTATGTCCATCGTGTCTCTTGTGTCCATCTTGTTTTCCCTTTACAAGTCATTAATAGAAATCTTTATATAATCTGCAGTTAAGAACTGTGTCAGTAACTGTTGCTGGAAATTAATTTCCCCTCTCTGAGGCTTTCTTTTTATACTCTTCTTAAAGTGTATTTTAAAAACCAGAACTTCCGTATTTCACCAATTTTTTTTTTAAGCTTACTTTGTTCCTCTTCCTTTTTATTGTCACTGTTGCTCTTTAAATTTTGTTTTCTAAGTGTTTATTGCTAGTATTTGTTGTTCAGTCACTAAGTCTCATCTGACTTGACTCTTTGTGTTCCCATGGACTGCAGCATGCCAGGCTTCCCTGTCCTTCACTATCTCCTAGAGTTTGCTCAAAATCATGTCCATTGAGTCAGTGATACTATCTTGCCATCACACGCTCTGCCACCCCCTTCCTTTCTTTTCGCCTTCAAACTTCCCCAATATCAGGATTTTTTCCAATGAGTCAGCTCGTTGAATCAGGTGGCCAAAGTATTGGATCCTCAGCTTCAGAATCAGTCCTTTCAATGAATATTCAGGGTTTATTTCCTTTAGGATTGATGGATTTGATCTCTTTGCTGTCCGAGGGACTGTTAGTATTCTCCAACACCACAGTTCAAAAGCATCAATTCTTCAGTGTTCAATCTTCTTTATGGTCTAACTCACATCCGTACATGACTACTGGAAAAACCATAGCTTTGACTATACACAGCTTTGTTGGCAAAGTGATGTCTCTGTTTTTTAATACATTGCTAGGATTGTTAATATATAGGAATAAAATTGATTATGGCATTTTTACTTTAGTAAACTTAGTAAGATTCATTTATTTTTTATAATTCTGTATCAGTTGTCTCAATCTCTATTAATTAGTTTAGTATATGAATCTCTGACATTTAAAACTGATATCCGAAAACAGATCCTTTGTTCTCATTATTGCCTACTTTCTGTATTAGTTTTCAGTTACAACGTTCACCTTGTAATCCCCGTTATTTTGATAACCTTTGCATGATACTCTCTTCCTCTAGAAAGATTTTACCTTCTGAAAGTAAAAGAGGAAAATGAACAGACAACTTTAGATCATATTAATCATGTCATAAGCTGAAAGCATTCATATTGGGCTTTTATTTCTGTGAGGGCTGATGCATTTCTGGCTCATCTTACCCTTTGAGGCTAGCTCCACTGAGTTTCAACTCAGACCTGATATTTTACGAAGACTCTCCTCCATGGTGAACCCTGAATTCTACTTTCTTTTCGTCCAGTTTTGTGAGACCTCTCAAAACCTTTGCTTACTTTCCTTTAGGAATCAGCAGTAACTCAATTGGAAAAGCAAAGCTAAATATGCTTGCTTCCTTCCCAGACTCTGGCCCCATACTTCCTCAAGGTATTGATGGTTCTCCAGTCCTTCCAAACTAATCTTAGCACAAACTCTGTGAAAATGTGCTTGCTCTTCATTGTGACAGAGTGATTATGAACCACATCATTAGCAGTCATTGACATTTAACTCTTAAAGTCTCAAAGGTCTTGCTGGGATTTGAAAGAATCTATTCAATAATATTAATATCCTTTGACCTAAAGACTGAAAGTAAATGAGAGACATAGGAGTCAATAAACTGGAGACCATGTATCAGATTTTTTTACTGAATAAAAGCTGAGATTGAATGTCAATAATGTACTACCAAATAACAACCTAGAATTCTGTCTATTTGACACTCAGTGATAGGAAGATAAAGAAACAGAATGACCTCAGAAAATCTCTCTCTTAACCGCCTCCACCTTTGCAGTAGCAAAAATTATCCACTTAAGCTTATTTCATGTTGGAAACCAGAAAAAAATTACAGTTGTGTGTTTGTTTAGCAGGAGGCTTCCTCCATCTCTTCCTCCACAAAGTGGAGCTGAGTTAGATGTATACAGGTATCTAGCACAAATACAACAATCAAATAACTTTCTTTTCCTCCCCCAAAGAATATCAACAGCAGATAAAATCATGTCTACCACTAATAAAGCATACCCTTTATACCAGGCATATCATTTTTTATCTTAAATGAAGAAGAGATCCAGCAGATTTGCTATTTATAGGTATTGAGGATGCACAGTTGATGATCATCCTCTCTGATAAAACTCACAAGTTGTGGCCAAATTCTTACCACCTGAGCAATTGGTCAACTCACTGATTCTCTTCCAGAACACTTTGCAACAGGATTTTTTCTTTTTAAGATGACGATAATATTCTGGGACTTCAAATAAGGTATTTGATGTATTTTGTACTATTTCTTGTTTGTTTGTTCACTAGCCCGCTGACCTTACTTAATATTTAATTTGGCCATTCTTCATTGGAATATCTGCTCTTGTCTTGGAGCTGACCCACAGCTGATTCTTGAGAGATACTCTGGACCTGCTGAACGTATGCTCACCCTCAGGAAAAATGTGTGATAACTATTGCTTTGACACAAAATTCACATTTATCAGTTTTTATAAGTGTGTTGTTCCTGTCTTTCAACCAGTTGATTGCCAAAGCACATAGTTCTGTATTGCTTCAGCAAAGTAGGAGAATATTCTGAATTCACGTCTTGACAGGTACTGTTACACTGAACTCTTTACTGCCGTCACACAACAAAACTTTTGTGATGAGAAATAATCACCATAAAAACAGATACCCAAGTCATTTATCTATAAATTCACTTTACATTTTGGAAACAAGTTAGACCATGAGTGCTTCTCTGGTAGCTCAGTGGTAAAGAGCCCACCTGCAACTCAGGAGACCCAGCATCAATCCCTGGATCCTCTAGAGGAGAAAATGGAAATCCACTCCGGTATTATTGCCTGAGAAATCCCATGGACAGAGAAGACTGGCAGGCTACAGCCCATGGTGTTATAGAAGAGTCAGACATAACTTAGTGACTACAAAACAAGACCGTGAGTGACACGATTTAGAGTTCAAATTGAGAGACTGGGATTGACATGTACATAGTACTGATGCTAGGTACATGTCACACAGTTGCAAAGACTCTGCCTGGCAGTGTAGGAGACCCAAGAGACACAGGTTTGATCCCTGGGTCAGGGAAGATCCCCTGGAGTAGGAAATGGCATTCTACTCCAGTATTCTTGCCTGGAGAATAACATGGACAGAGGAGCCTGGTGGGCTACAGTCCATGGGGCTGCAAAGAGTTGGACATGAAAGAGCTACTCAGTATAAAAGACACATAAAATAAATAACTAGTAAGAATATATGGTATAGCACAGGGGACTCTACTTAATGCACTGTGGTGACCAAAGGCCGGGGGTTATATGAACATATATGGCTGATACATTTTGTCGTACAATAGAAACGATTGCAACATTGTAAAGCAATGATACTCCCATAAAAATACATTTCAAAAAAATAAAATAAAATGTCAGGATGTGGGCTCTGGAGCTAAATCACTTATACACTGTGTGAACAAGTCACTTAACTTCTGCATCCCTGGGTTTCATCTTTTGTAAAATCCTAATAAGTTTGTTTTAAAAATTAAACTAGCAAATGTAAAACACTTCAAGTAATTCCTAACACATACAGAGTTCCATATATTTGGCTGCTTATATTTAAATTTTTACATTTACATTCTTATCCTAGCTAGTTTTAAAACTCCTACATTGATTGTGCAGACCTCCTATGTGTTCGCTGTTTTGTTCTTCAAAATTCATAAGATAGATATTCAGTAAATATTTGTTAACTAGATTAATTTTGTATGGACCACTGATTCTGTCGTTTGATATGTCATTTATCATCCATCTTTGATATAGTCAGAAAGTTATTAAATTTTGATATTATTTATCTCAGCCACTATGTCAAGAAATATATTGCAAAATCACACAGCATCTACATTATGAGTTCATGGGAAAAGTCCCTAAGGGATCTCAATTACAGGGAGGCATTATCTTTTTTCTTGAGGAGAAGGAGTTAGCTGCTGGGGACACAGAAATGAAGAAATGAGCAAAGCAATTTTTGGTATCAAGGAGCTTCCAGTATTTTAGAAATTGAGGCAATCTAGGGATGGAAAATTTTGAGTCTGGACATGAAAAGAAAGTGTACATTTACGGTGCTGCTACTGATTGATGGTTTTACTATAAGGGGACAAGGAGAAAAGTTAAATCGATCATACGCACATCCTCATGCCCGTGATCCTAATTACCTTCTAATTTGCCTCTCAGAAGAAAAGAGAAGGTTTATAACTGCCATTTTCAGTAATACTAGATTATACTTGTTATAAAATCTAGCATCTGCTAAATTCAAACCTGTGATTAATGTTAATTCCAATTGCACATTGTCGGCATACAGTGCACCTGCACACACATTTCCAATGACAAGCGCCGTATATCACCTTCACATCAACAAGGATTGTTTCCAAACCTGGAACTGACTGAACGTACATTAACTTCTAGTGTATGAATGTGTCGCAAACTAATGCCAAAATATCTCAAAAGGCTACATTTAAAAAAATACAGAAAAATCATTGCACTTAAAAAAAATCAAAGTTTGCTGAACCCTTGAATAAGGTAGGTTGGATTCTATGATCACAAAGATCCTGGATGAGTTGTATACACGTATTTTTTCCATAATCACTGCCTTTTTGATTCTCAGTGTAACAGAGGACTGAGAGAAACACATACATGTTTAGAAATTGACTAAAGATACAACTCCTGGCCTGCTGAAATATGATATACAGGGTGAAAATATTGCCTAAATGTCCACTGAGAGATGAATGAGTAAAGAATATTACTCAGCCATAAAAAGGATGAAATAAAGCAATCCACAGAAACATGGAAGGATCCAGAGATTATCATACTAAGTGAAATAAGTTAGACAAAGGCAAATGTAATATGATATCACTCATATGTGAAATCTAAAAAAAAAAAAACTGACACAATTGGATTATTTGCAAAACAGAAATAGACCCACAGATGTACAAAACAACTGTATGGTTACCCAAAGGGCAAGGAGATAAAGGATAAATTAGAAGTTTGGGATTAATTTATACACACACACATACATATATATATATATATATATATATACACAAATATATATATAAGAGATTATCAACAAAGACCTACTGTTTAGCCCAGGAATCTATACTCAACATTTTGGAATAACCTAAGGGAAAAGAATATGAAATATTATTTTTGCATATAGCATATATATACATACATATGTATATATATAAGAATAGTATATATATATATATATATATATATATATATATATATAAAAGAATCACTTTGTATATACCTGAAACTAGCACAATACTATAAATCAACCATATTTCAACAACAACAAAAATACATAATGGATATCACCTCAAAAAATGTATGTCACACTTATACTTTTCTAACAACGTATTTCACAAACCTTGGCTCATTTTGTACTTACTACAATATTAAACTAGTCAATCCTAAAGGAAATCAGTCCTGAATATTCATTGGAAGGACTGATGCTGAGCTGAAATTCCAGTACTTTGGCCACATAATGTGAAGAACTGACTCACTGGAAAAGATCTTGATGCTGGGAAAGGTTGAAGGCAGGAAGAGAAGAGGGACAAGAGAGGATGAGATGGTTGGATGGCTTCTCTGACTTGATGGACACGAGTTTGAGCAAGCTCTGGGAGTTGGTGATGGACAGGGAATCCTGGTGTGCTGCAGTCCATGGGGTCACAAAGTTGGACACGACTGAGCAACTGAACTGCCAATATTATAATTGTTCTTATGATTCCATTTTTTTAAAAAATCCATTTATTTATTTTATTTGGAGGCTAATTACTTTACAATATTGTAGTGGTTTTTGCCTTACATTGACATGAATCAGCCATGGGTGTACATGTGTTCCCCAGCCTGAGCCTACCTCCCACCTCCTTCCCCATCCCATCCCGCAGGGTCATCAGGTAAGGAAACAAAGGGTCTGTATGGTTAATAAACATCAACTGGGTGATTGGACCCTGGGTTTTCATTTCCATTGTATCCCATCTTTCCCAGAGTGGGATCCTGAGAATGCTGTTAGTTATAAATTTTCAGTGGAAAATTTCCTGCCCTCAATCTTTCCCAGCATCAGGGTCTTTTCCAGTCAGTTGTTCACATCAGGTGGCCAAAGTATTGGAGTTTCAGCTTCAACATCAGTCCTTCCAATGAACACCCAGGACTGATCTCCTTTAGGATGGACTGGTTGGATCTCCTTGCAGTCCAAGGGACTCTCAAGAGTCTTCTCCAACACCACAGTTCAAAAGCATCAATTCTTCAGTGCTCAGCTTTATTTATAGTCCAACTCTCACATCCATACTTGACTATTGGAAAAACCATAGCCTTGACTAGATGAACTTTTGTTGGCAAAGTAATGTCTCTGCTTTTTAATATGCTATCTATGTTGGTCATAACTTTCCTTCCAAGGAGTAAGCGTCTTTTAATTTCATGGCTGCAGTCACCATCTGCAGTGATTTTGGAGCCCAGAAAAATAAAGTTAGCCACTGTTTCCACTGTTTCCCCATCTATTTACCATGAGGTGATGGAACCAGATGACATGATCTTAGTTTTCTGAATGTTGAGCTCTAAGCCAACTTTTTCACTCTCCTCTTTCACTTTCATCAAGAGGCTCTTTAGTTCTTCTTCACTTTCTTCCATAAGGGTGGTGTTTATCTGCATATCTGAGGTTTTCTTTGGGACTGGAATGAAAACTGACCTTTTCTAGTCCTGTGGCGACTGATGAGTTTTCCAAATTTGCTGACATATTGAGTGCAGCACTTTCACAGCATCATCTTTTAGGATTTGATAATCCAAACATTATCACTCCATTAAATACAACACCCAGACATAAAAAATAGTAATTAAATTTGGTCTTCTTTTGATATTTTTGGACTTAGGCTGACTTCCAATTATATAAAAACAATACATATGTATTTATGAAGGTATACTTGTCAATACAGAAGCACATAACATGTGTGTCTTTCTTGGCTTCCCTAGTGACTCAGTAGGTAAAGAATCTGCCTGCACTGCAGGAGACATCAGTTTGATCCCTGTGTTGAGAAGATCACTTGGAAAAGGAAATGGCATCCCACTCCAGTATTCTTGCCTGGAGAATCCCATGGACAGAGGAACCTAGCGGGCTACAGTCCATGGGGTCACAAAAGAGTCAGCCACAACTGAGCAGCTAAACAACAACAACATATATGTTTGTTATATTTGATTTATGATGCTGAACCTTTTAGATATATGGTGACTGAGTAAAGGTCTTTTCACATGAATGGGCTGAGACCCAGAATATCAGCAGCTACATGTGTTCCTGACTGTTTGGGCTCAAATGATTAAGTCTATCTTCTGTATCCAACTTTCTTATCTTCACAGCTGAGCATCAGTCATCAGTCACATCATAAGCTTTCCATGCTGATTATTTGAGTCAATGTGTGTAAAAATGTCCAGCATAACACTTGACTTATGGTTGTTTCCAGTCCTGAACATATCATACAACTTGGCTCCCAAAACAGTGAAATTGATTTCATTAAGTTTTACTTACATTTCTCTTCAATAGATGATAAAACAGCAGTTCAGAGAAGGTGGTACCTACTGGCTTCACAAAATCAGTGAACGAAGTATATAAGGTCATTATGCATGACGTGACAGAAAAATGAAAAATAAAAAGGATGGATGGTCTTTGGGGTCAGAGATTTACTTTTAAATACCATCTTTACCTCTACTGACAATATGACCTTGAGTAATTGTTGATTGGGGTTGATAGTAGCTGTCAAAAATTTGTAAGGGTTAAATAAATTTGCATAAAATATCACAGAGATATATGTGATTTATTTGGTTTCCAACCTTATGTCTGTAAATTTCCTTTTCTTGCATTCAAAACATACTGTTTATCAGTGGGAATATTTCTATCCAATAGAATTTCATGTGGAACCCCAATAATATTAACATATGATACATGCATAGCATTGGATGAAATAGAGCAGAGGGCCCTTGTGTATTGGAATATCACTTCTTTCCCTTATTTTCTATAAGTACAGCAGTTCCTAAGGCACTTTCTTTAAACTTTAGAGCCCCAGGAAATAAGGTTTGAAATATGCCCTAAAACCATCTTACTTCTTACATCACTGCATATATCTACATAAGAAATCATCTGCAGCAGTAGCTTTTTTGCACGAAGCGCTTCTGACAGCCCAAGAGGAGAATTTTCCATCTGCCTCTGTTGGCTGACTTGCCACTTCCGAGCATCATGAAAACGTCTCCCTACAATGCCTCCTACTTGTCTTTCCTCTCCCTATCTTGTTTCAAGGCTGGGCCAGTAGAGCACACATCACTGTGACCTTGACTTACCTTGACTAAATCTCTCACTCACATGGAGACACTCCGAGACCCTCCATAGGTCAAACGGCTGGCCAGATGCATGCCAACAGCTCCAATGACAGCTGGAGTTACTTGAATTTGCTAGCACTAGGTTTGCATTTCACACACCTGCAGTTTTCCTGTAGGTTTTTAGACAAGTCGAGAATTTTTGCCAACCCTGGCATTTTTCAGTAACAGTGTATTTCTCTGACAGTCCCATAGAAAGCAAATGGAGCTTAGCACCTTTCAACTCTGATATTCCCTTTGGCTCTCACACAGATGTCTGTCATTGTGGCTTCTGTGTTGGGGGTTCAGGAAATGTACAAGGTTTGGAAGACTGCGCTGTGCCAGTCATTCACATAAATCAGATCATGCCACTCTGCTGTTTACACTCCCCAGTGGTGCCCCATCATACTCAAAAGTCTTCATCCTGCCTTAAAACATCTGCCTAAGCTGATCGCTCCTGACTTCTACAATACCTAATACTATGGTTCTCCTCTCTTACCCTGCCACATTCTCAAAGACCCACTTTCTTTTTTTAAAATTTTATTTATTTATTATATTGGGAGGCTAATTACAATATTGTGGTGTTTTTTTTTGCCATACATTGACATGAATCAGCCACAGGTGTACATGTGTCCCCAAACCTGAACGTCCCCTCCCGCCTCCCTCTCCACCATCCATCCCTCTGGGTTGTCCCAGTGCATCGGCTCTGAGTGCCCTGTTTCAGGCACTGAACTTGGACTGGTGATCTGTTTCACAAATGGTAATATACATGTTTTAATGCTATTCTCTCAAGTCATCCCACCTTCGCCTTCTTCCACAGAGTCCAAAAGACTGTTCTTTATAGCTGTGTCTCTTTTGCTGTCTCGCATATAGGGTCATTGTTACCATCTTTCTAAATTCCATATATATGCATCAATATACTGCATTGTTGCCTTTCTTTCTGACTGAATTCACTCTGTATAATAGGCTCTGGTTTCATTCACCTCATTAGAACTGATTCAAATGTGTTATTTTAATAGCTGAGTAATATTCCATTGTGTATATGTACCACAGCTTTCTTATCCATTCGTCTGCCAATGGACATCTAGGTTGCTTCCATGTCCTGGCTATTGCAAATGGTGCTGCTATGAACACTGGGGTACACATGTCACTTTCAATTCTGTTTTCCTTGGTGTGTATACCCAGCAATGGTATTGCTGGGTTGTATGGCAGTTCTATTTCCGGGTTTTTAAGGAATCTCCACCCTGTTCTCCATAGTGGTTACAGTAGTTTACATACCCACCCACAGTGTAAGAGGGTTCCCTTTTCTCCACGTCCTCTCCAGCATTTATTGTTTGTAGACTTTTTGATAGCAGCCATTCTGACCAGCGTGAGATGGTACCTCATTGTGGTTTTGATTTGCATCTCTCTGATAATGAGTGATGTGGAATATATTTTCATGTGCTTGTTAACCATCTGTATGTCTTCTTTGGAGAAATGTCTGTTTAGTTCTTTGGCCCATTTTTTGATTGTGCCGTTTATTTTTCTGGTATTGAGCTGCTTGCATATTTTTTAGACCAATTCTTTGTCAGTTGCTTCCCTTGCTATTATTTTCTCTCATTCTGAAGGCTGTCTTTTCACCTTGCTTATGGTTTCCTTCATTGTGCAAAAGTTTTTAAGTTTAATTAGGTCCCGTTTGTTTATTTTTGCTCTTATTTCCATTACTCTGGGAGGTGGGTCAATGACCCACTTTCTGTCCTGTTACCACCCAAGCTTATTTCTGCAGCAAAGATTTGGAGCTAGCTTTTCTCTGTTTAAAATGTTTTTCCTCCTGACAGTTGTTCCTTCATGCCATTCAGATTTCTGTTTAGGTATCACCTCCTCCTTCAGACCACCTAATCTAACTTAGCTACTGAGAAAGTCTCTATCACATAATGCTATAATTTTCTGCAAGCATTTAGTTATAACTCTTAGATTTTAAAAATCATTACATCATAGCTTGTGTATATGTGTGTATTCATCTTTCATTTTGGAATACAAATTCCATCACTGCAGCAAACTTCTATGTTTTGTTCACCACCAGATCTCCAGCATGTAAAACAGAGTATGGAACATAGTAGATAATCAATAAAGTTTTAAGTGTTGAATTCACTGCTTAGCCTCCTGACTCTCAAATTGCTTCATTCCCATAAAGTCATATCTTTTATTTTAGTATTAAGCAAGGGAGACCCAAGGCAACATGAGTTCACCCAATATTATTTGATTTTTTTTTTCCATCTGTCCACCCCAAATAAACAATACAATCAGATCTTAGTGATTAAGCAGAGTTCTATGGCTTGTTCTGGCTAATGAAATGCAAGCGGAAATAACCTGCGTCAAAGTGGTTAAGGCAGGAAGAAGTTCCTCACCATTCTCCTTTCTTTTTTCTTCACTTTGGCCTTTGACAGAAGGCTGTGCACCAAGATGGTGGTCATGCAAGAGGGAAGCCATCTGTACCTGTGAGTCATCACATAGAACGTAGCTGCCACAGAGGGTAACCTATAGTGGAGTTACTGTGAGCTAAATGTAAGCTTTTCTGTGTTCAGAGGGTTATTCCAGCAGAAGCCTAGCCAATCGTGAGTAGCAAGTCAGTGTAAAATGGAAGGAGCATGGGCTCAAAAGCTACCAGAATGAAAAACACTTTAAGTCACTTGATCTTTCTAAGCCTTTACAAAATAGAGATAAAATGCACATAAGTACTTGGGAAATGTAGGAATTCATTAAATTTTAGTTTAGAGTTAAGTTGTCCAGGAATAGACATTTGCCTGTTCTCTATGTCAAGAATTCCCTTCCTTGCCTCTTAGCCTGAGCAAGATGACCACCTATTCTACTGGTATTCATCACCCATTCAATTTACAAGTGATACTGGTCATACTTTCAGGTGTCAAGAATCATTCTAGGCATAAAAGTGTTAATAAAACACATTTTCCTTCCAAAACATCTTTTACTTCAATAATGATGATGGACATACGGACATACACATAGACAAATTTGACAAGTGATGAAAAAATTAATAAATGCTATGAAAAAGGCAACATCCAAGTGAAGGAGGAAAAATTTAAACTGGACCTTGAAGTATAAGGATCAATTTGTGACAGGTTTTGCTGTCTCTGCCCTTCTAATCCAAAATCCCTTAGCCCTTGCTATGGTAGATTAGTTCTGTTGGAGAACATTCTACACAGGCAGCACTCCAGTGCTAGGGATTTTAAACTCCCTCAAGATAAGGGGGAGAAGAATCTGTACACTAGCCATTTCCAATTCTCATTCTCAGTGGTCACAAGGGCTAAGACAAGCCCTTCTTTATAGACTAAAATCTAAGTTCAAAACTGACCCACCACTCTCACACAATGGCCTGACCACTTCTTTAGAAAAATAAGAACCTGCTCGAGGTAAAGCCCCTGAAATTTCCTCTCCCAATCATACACTCAGAATGCTTTATCCTGACTTACTTCAAGGACCACATGAACTAACCTCTTCTTACCACCTTCATCCACTTCAATAGATCCCATCTCCCAAAGATGTGACTTAGGTTCACATGAGAAATGTGAGCTTTATAATCATTTAGACCTAGCTCTGAATATCAGTTGCATGATTTGAAGATTTTTATCTTCAATTTCAGATTCTACACCAATAAAATGAAGAAAATAATTACTTCAAGAGCAAAATGTTAGAATTTATGTTTACTGAGAAAGCATTCATCACAGAGTAAGTATTTTATTCTGTGAAACCTTTACTTCCAATCACTTTTTCATGGATATTTTCACTTATTTCACTCTTGCTTAAATTTTTTTTCCCCTTAGGCTCCTTGATTCAGGGATTACTATCTCCCGTTTTGGCATTGCTTTTTCCCTAAGTCATTCTACTCACCGTACAATATTATACTGAAAATACAACCTGAAATCAAATTAAAACAGACTGACATTCTTCTACAGATACTGTCTATCATCAAGCACTATTTTTTTTAATTTATTGAAAATGTATGCCCTCAAGTCTCCTTGTATTTACCTTGCTTTTCATTAATTAATTTATTAATTCAATCATTAAGCAAATATTAACCTTCGGTTGCCTGCCAGTCACTATGGTAGGTTTTGAAGGGCACAAGTATGACTGCTTCCTGGTATAGGGGCTGGGCATTTAGTTAACAAAAATATCTAACTATACACTGTGATACAATAGAGGTATATATAGTTACTATAGAACTAAAGAAGGAGAGTCATCAACTCTTTTGGAATGGCAAGAGAGAATTCTTAAATGAAATGGTATTTGAAGTGAGTCATAAAGATAATGAAGAGAAGTTTCTTTAGACAAGAGAAAGGGAGGAAATGTCAAGAGCAGGGAAGAAGACTTTGGCTAGAGCTCTGGACTGTAAGAAATGGAGTTAGATTGTAATAGTTAAAAAATGAATAGATTTAGGAAATATTTAGATGGCTAATTAATATGACTACATAATTAATTATGAGAGAGTAAGCTAAGAAGTATGAATATTAGCTTCTTAATCTAGTGGAGTTTTGCTCTGAGGTATGAAAATGCTGGAGGAAGAATATGTTTTGGGGGGTACTAAGTTCAATTATAGACATCTTGACTCTGAAGAATCTTTCATCCAAGTGGATAATTCAACATAGAACATTGGATATACAAAGTTCAGGTGAAAAGTCGACTGATAATGTACATTTGGGAATCATCACAACAAAAAATCGCAAATTCAAACATTTAGGGCAAGAATATTTCCAAATAAAGACTATGCCTTGAGAAATGGGTCTAATATCAGTACAAAGGAAGTTCTTCACCTAATATGGGATGAAGAAGAATAAACCAGTAAAGAAGAGTGAAGAGTAGTTGATAAACACAGGAGAGAAACACTTTGGTTTCAAAGCTAGAGAATGAGTTCATGAAGGATTATCTGCCACATGCTTAAAAACACCAAGAATCCAAGGTCAACTAACTGGAAGCAATGAGGGTTCTCAAATTTGTGGCCTGGGGATTAGCACAGGTCTTGACAACAGAGGTGAAGTCAGGAAGGTAGAAGCTACGTCTGATTGAGAGGGGAAGTGAAAAGGGAAACCAAGGAAAAGGAAATGTAGGGATGTAGGGCATGGACAACAGTTTAAGAGATTTGGAGGCAAGGATAGAGTTGAGAAAAAAAGGATCCATAGCAGAAATGGCCCCAGACATCCATGGTTCCTTTCTTCTCTGGGCCTGGCTGTGTGCCTTTTTGACTCTCAGTTAGAATTTTTTCCCCCAGATGCCTTCTTGCCACTTATCTGACAAGTTTGTTGGAACTGAACATACATGAATCACAGAGGTCAGAATATTTTATCTCTTTCACTCCTTTCAACTTAAAGCTTCACCCCAGAATTCTTCTGTGATCTTGAGGATTTCCTTTTGTTTCTAATACATTTGGAAATGGTCCTTCTCATAATGGTCACTGTGAAAAAAAATGATTTTGAACTTAATCAGAGAAATCACAGTTTGGGACTAACACAAGTCAGGCCTCTCAAATCTCAGACTTCAGTAAATTTTTGATGAGCAATATCATTTTATTTTGTTTCTTCAAAGGAAAGATCCTATTTTTTTACAAGAAGCTATAATATGATATGAAAGATTTTAACACCCTAAAGAAAGCTTATAAGTAAAAGCTAGTGAAAAAAAAAATAAACTTTTTCTCATTAGGAAAGTTTAGACAAATAAGAATCCATTGAACATTTTCAGTTGGACTTTTACTACTCCTTCTTTTTCAGTATGAATCTGCCACTCCCTTATTTAGAGATTTTTGGATAAATCACTGTGCCTAGGGACCTTTTTTCATATATAAATGGAAAGGAGTTAAGGTAAATTATTTTTCCCAACAGTAAAGTTTTACAATGTACTGCTGCTACAGTTCAGAGTTAGAACAGATGCAAAGACTTTATTCTGTGTTTCCAGTTGTGTTCCTTAGTAAAATAAAATTGTCAGACTAAAGCAAGTGACAGGTTTGTGTTCAGTACATTCCCCCCAAGGAAACTATAAAAGGGTTAAACAGTTACTTGTGGCGCTAATGCAATAGCCTTGCTTTGCTCTGATTCTGAAATGGAAGGGAGCCATGAGAATCCAAAAAAAGAAGAGGGAGAAAATAACTCCCTCCTGAAGACAGCTATTCTGGGAACCTGGTGAGGCACACCAGGAATCATCCAGACCCGCCAATCAAGGGAGGACTTCAAAGAAGGTAGGTCAGCTACCACCCACCTGATGGCAGTCTCTGAGGAAGTTAGGCGTGGACTCCAGGAGAATGTACTAATGAATGCAATCCATCCTGACTTATTCATTCTGCAGGAGGCTGAAGTGATCTCTTCCTGAGTGTGAAGGTTACATAATAGTAGAGCTGCATTGAGGAGACTAAAGGAGAGACAGCACTTCCAGCTTGCTAAGGAGCTGGGTGATACTGATCACAAATAGTATGTAATAATGACATAGTGAAATGAAAGTCACTCAGCCGTGTTGGACTCTTTGTGACCCCATAGTCTATGCAGTCCATGGAATTCTCCAGGCCAGAATACTGGAATGGGTAGCCTTTCCCTTCCCCAGGGGATCTTCCCAACCCAGGGGTCAAACTCAGGTCTCCCACATTGCAGGTGTATTGTTTCCCAGCTGGGCCACCAAGGAAGCCCATTAATGAAGAAATAATTCCAACATGGATTCCCGATTTTTAACTTACAAAGGCCACTGCTTTATTCTCCTGGTCTGATTTGTTATAGCAACACAAAGAACATAGCATGACACCAGTCACAGAGGAAAGAAAATCAACCTATCTTGGAAATTCAGAGTTAAGTTAGTTTGGGTTCAAAGGCAATCTCCATCCCTAAACAAGAGGAAAATTTACTAACTTTGCTTGCATTAGTTTCCTCATCTGCAAAAAAAGATCATTACCATAACTAATTCTCATGTTATTATAAGAATAAATAAGAATTTAAAAAGCGACGGGACTTCCCTGGAGGTGCAGGGGTTTAGATGTTGCCTTTCAATGCAAGGAGTGCAGCCTCCAACCCTGGTGGGGATAAGACCCCACAGGCCTCTCCACGGAAAAACCAGAACATGAAACAAGCAAGATTGTAACAAATGTAATGAAGGCTTTTTAAATGGCCCACATCAAAGATATTTTTAAAAATGAATAAAGTAAAAGTAAACGTAAAGAAATTGTACTGTACCTATGGATAGAGGAAACTGGCAGGCTACACAACTTAGCGCTATCTTTAACATATCCTTAATATAGGATCATTTTTATCTCTGAATTTAAAATATCTGCCAAAGTCTGCATTTGCTTCCAAAGTGCTTATCTAAAAGGTTGTATGACTTGTAAATAATAAAGCTGTGTTAATATCTACATAACTTTGACTGACCCCCAAACTAAGAGATAATTTTGACTATAACAGAAGAAACCCTATTGAAGGGTCAGTTACTAAGACAAATATCCTTATTTGTCTTCAACACAGTCCAGGATAAAAAAAAAAATCATATCCTATGAAAATAAGTAGTCCCTTTATGGGAGCAAGTCTATCCATGTGGTAGAAATGAACACAGTAATCTATTGCATTTTAGTAACATCTGTAATCTAGCACAATTCAATAACATCTATAGTTTTTATTCAACTAATTGACTCTGCTCTGGCTCAAGGCTCATTTTTTAAAAAAAAGAAAAGCTTTCTGATTATAAATTTATTTTTGGTATGGATTTGTCAACAGAGAGCAAATGCATTGACCAGCAAACAGTATTTGATAATGCACCTGATACATTCTAGTCCTCAATATAATTTGGCAAATTGACATTTTGGTTTATATACAAGTGTCTTATAAGAAATTAAAATAAATTCTTCCTCTGAAGCCCTTCATTTCCATGTAAACTACTGACATTTTTACCCTACATAGTTAATAACTCTTCTCTGGAAATCAATGACATTTCCAAATTGCATCATTGGCACATCTCCCTAAGGATTAGCTCTACTTCTCCAGGCAAGGTCCTACTGTAAGAGTTCTTCCAAATTGGAATAAAAAAATCTCTAGTCATAACATGTACTAAATAAAAGCTGATGAAGGTATTTGGTGGCCCCCATAAAGCTCACTTTCAGGATTCTGTATGCATCCACTTTTCGAAAACAAATGTTGTTGCTTGACAGACCTCCTAACTCCACACTTTTTCTCCACTCTCCTGAAAATTTTTCTCCTGCTCTGTCCTCAGAGTTGTGTTCTCACACTGGGAAATGCCACTCTAGAACCATTTTGAGTAAGAATGGGCCAGAATGATGAGGCCAGAGCCCAGTTGTCCTACTCTGATCCATACCTTCTTGGACCTGTAATGGCTCAACGTCAGAAGGGAGGGAGCGTGTCTACAGATGAGGCTTCCTTTCATCTTCTCTCCAGTGGTATTTTAATATCTATTTCACTCTACTCTGAATTTCCCAGCTGAAAAACATCAGGACAATGAGCAATTTTCAATGAGATCATGTGACATCAGGCATATACTAAACTAGCCCTTCAACCTTGATGGAACATATTCATTTGTTTGTGTAGTTTGCACTTGTGCTTGTGTCTGCTAGTGTGGATGGTGTATGTATGAATTTGGAGAGTATGATTATTTCTTTTCAACCAATATAAATACTATTCAACAACCATTTTCATACTATCTTTGCTATATATCTTCACTTTCTCATCACTGAAGAATTGATACTTTCAAACTGTGGCACTGGAAAAGACTCTTGAGAGTGCCTTGGACAGCAAGGACATCAAACCAGTCAATCCCAAAGGAAATCAACCCTGAATATTAATTGGAAGGACTGATGCTGAAGCTGAAGATCCAGTACTTTGGCCACCTGATTCAAAGAACTGACTCATTGGAAAAAATCCTGATAATGGGAAAGTTTGAAGGCGAAAAGAGAGGAAGGGGGTGGCAGAGGATGTGATGGCAAGATAGTATCACTGACTCAATGGACATGATTTTGAGCAAACTCAAAACTTTGGCCACCTGATGTGAAGAGCTGACTCATTGGGAAAGACCATGGTGCTGGGAAAAATTGAAAGCAGAAAGAGAAGGGGGTGACATAGGATGAGATGGTTGGATGCCATCACTATCTCAGTGGACATGAGTTTGAGCAAACCCTGGGGTACAGTGAAGGACAGGGAAGCCTGGCATGCTGCCGTGTGTGGGGTCGCAAAGAATCAGACATAAGTTAAAGGACTCAACAACAACAACAATTTCATCTGGGGACATGGAGCTCCGAGAGATCCAGAGGCTCCCCTGAGCT